>NC_083770.1:26165862-26455298 GCF_963514075.1 Conger conger
GGACAAAAATAGTCCCTTGTCCTTGCAGAAGAGAATAGCATGGGTCAAAGTGCATTCTAAACCAGGAGTCTTGCTCTGACACCTCTCATATAACACTACAGGAAATTGGGCTACTAGCTACATTCAAAACATCAGAATTAAAAATAACCTATATATGCATGAATTAACTTAAAATGGCACAATAAAGTTTCAATTGAGTTTTAGCAAGTCTAATGGTGATGAACTGAAAGCATGCCCAGTAAAGTAAATTATAGTTCAAATATGACTTACTCGGCTGATTTGTCAAACTAGATGAGGTTGCAATTCAATGACTATCGATTCACGAAGCGCTAATCCCAGAGGCAAAGTTTAAACGGCAAAACTGTGCCGGGTCGTGACCTTCACCTGGCGTGTTACAACCACACGCGGTTCCCGATGTGGTCCAGTGTGCTTTGACATGAGGAAAGTGCAACCTGACAGACTCGTAAGCGGAAAGATAGCGAGCATAACCAAGTTATCTAGCTAGCTAGATAGTTTTGGGTTTGGAGGAAGCAACTTGAAACAAAGTTGCACGTTTCATTTCTGACTAGCTAGCTCGTCAAGTTTCTTAGCAGCCACCAAGCTAAGGTACGGTTACATACTGTTACTTAAACTGCACTTAGTTCACTGTCGATTGTTAGCTTGCTAGCTAAACTAGCGAGTTAGCTAGCAAGAATCGAAGGACTGTACAACTACTTAGGTCGCTAACAAGCTAACAGACTCTGTAAGTACAGTGAATGCAGATGCAATAGACTGTAACGTAGTTTACTAGCGAGATAGCCAGTGTGATAAACACGGCAAACTTAATTTAGCTAGCTAGCCTTTACCTTGACAGAGTCCACGGGGTACATCAGAGTGTGCTCCAATATCCCTGCCACGGCTCCTGCTGTCATGTGTGTCGCCAAGGAAGCAGTGGGTGGCAAACTCTCATAGTCATCATCATCTTCCAAGGACTTGCCATCTCCGATGTCTTTACTCTCCGACATGTCCAAGGTTGTAACTACAGGATCAGTGCGCAACTCCATGCGGGAGAAGCTGGAGAGGAAATGTTGACACACTACTACTGAAACGGCGGCAATGATAGCCACACCATCATCGCTGCGTTCCAGTCAGTGCGATGTGACGTAATTCCACCTAGCAACACACAACTCTAGCTCAAGCAATAAAAAAACAAAGACAGAAAATTAAGGCGGGATGTTTTATAAAATAAGGCGGGGCTAACAAACCAACCAATTATAAGTGATGTGGGCATGTGGCCAAGGAGACCATTTGCCAGTAAAAAGCTACGAAGTAAAAAAGCTAAGCCTATCTATTAAACTTGGCTTAACCATTTTTTAAACCAAAAAGAAAAGCTATTTGTCATCTGTAGTCTATGTCCCCACTAAACATAAACGGTTGTATCATGAACTAAAATGTCTTTTGTATATAGCTTTGTGGTTAAGGTTTTCAATATAAATTATTTTGCCCCATGGCAAACAGTAATATCCTGGTACAATACAAGTGCAGGCCTAATTAGGTGCACATATAACAGTATTGTGGGAGTCTCATGACAGAATTCTTAAATTCCTGTAACATGACCTAGGGTGGGTTTCAGTCAGAAAAACTTTGTAAGCAGCCTGGAGTGTCTGGGAAGCAAGGATTCATTCATATATGTTTCTGCAACCAGCACTCAATTACCTAAGATGTTCAGCACTGTGAATACGGAACACAAGTGGTATTATGTGCTAGAACCCCACACTTAATATAGCCTATATTGAGAATTACAATCATTAATTAAGTCAAATTTGTCTATAGGCCAGTCTACTGTAAACTGCTGGAATCAACTAACAAGTCAAAACACAATCTATATCAGATCAAATTATTTATTTATTATAATTGAAATCATACATTCTTTGTTGAATGTAGCTCACTTCTTCTAATTTACAAAACAGGAGACATTAGACAAGATTTTCAATTGAAATGACCAGAAAAGAGATAGAGATCGATAAACCAGGCCATATCATATTACTCTTCCATGTTCTGCACCACTGGAACAAAGTAAACCAGCTAGAAACTCTGGTGTTGTAAATGCACAACCAAGCAACCACCACTAAAATAAATCCTTCTTCTCCAAGGCTCCAAAGCCAACTGCTAACACCACAACTTTTTCCTGTGGCAGCATTTATGGGATGTCTATGGGATGCTTGCCCTGATTGGGTGATACTGAGTTGTTAAGGTGTGTGGGGGGTCATAAGATGACAATAGTGTCTCTCCAGAGACAAAGTCTATAAGAGGTTATTATAGATTGCTGGCCAATAAGTGTGTGACTTTGTGTGTGACTTTGATGTTGGAGGACAGGACAGCAGCATTCTTGGGAGCAATATAATATTGTACCTTGAACAAGTTTACGCTGTTCCTTTCTTTCAGGCCATAATCTGAACACTACATACCGTTCAGAATGATGAGCATGCTTTGGTGAATGTATGTAACCCACTGAACCTGAATGGTCCACACTAAAGTGATGGGACAGAGCCAAATTATTATTGGATAGTTCAAATTGTTGTTATCCCTTATTTAATTATCCAGTTACGACTAACGTGAGTGATAAAAACATAGCAAAGCAAAGTCTGAAGTGAAGTTTTAAAGTCTGACACAGACAAAAACGTAATATTAAGGATTAATTACATGGCATCTCAATTATCTGACTCAAATTAAATCGATAACCATTCCTCTGTGCTAACAGTTATACATACAGTAGAAAGCTACAAATGTCCACCAGTAAAGTGGTTCTCTCTGCACTTATTGCTATCTATCAACATAGATGCAGATGTGTTTCTGGCCTGTATAGTCTACAATGAAGATATACATGTGTATCTTTTGATGATGCTAGTGTGTATGCGAGCGACTACAGGGTCGCTATCAAAGCAACTTGGGCTTCCATAACACCTCAGCAGTGTCACAGGCTGATTGCCTCCATGCCACACCACATTGATGCTGTAATTTGTACAAAAGGAGCCCCAACCAATTAATGAGTGCATAAATTAACATACTTTTAAGAAGGTCAACATTTCTGTATTATAAATCCTTTTTTTGATTGGTCTTATGTAATATTCTAATATTTTGATATACTGGAGCTGAGCTGAGAAAAAGACTTGAAATATTTCACTTCATCTGTAATGAATTTAGAATATATGAAAGTTTCACTTTTTGAATTGAATTATGGAAATAATTTTTTCAGATGCACCTGTACAGAACCAAAAGAACATAAATTGTACCACTGTCCAATACATACTGTATGGACTGCCTTGTATATCACAAGGCTTCCACATTTCATCTGGATGGAGCAGAATCAGTCTGGGTGTAACCAAGGCAGAAAATTTGGGTGAGCATATTTTGGGGTGTGTTCCATAGATTAGCAGGGCTGTGGCTCTCTAATCATGCAACATCTGCCTATTGAAAGGTAACAAAGGCACATGAGGTCGAGAGAGAATTATGATAGCACTGCGTGAATCTGCAACCTCATCCTTCACCTTACAAGGGTCTAACACCCTGGTGCATGTTATATCATTTCTTCAGGGTTTTCCATGGCTGTACGCTTTATTTCAGTTCATGAATCAAATAAATGTCTCCAGAAGATGGTCAAATGAAAGAAGATGGCTTCTAAAACATGTGCATTCTATTGTAATTGAATCGATTTAAAGTATTCCAGGGGTGTTTGTAATGATAATAACCAATTAACTTCCCATTGATTATTTTCTCAAACTACTGTTAGGTTGTTTCAACTTTTCCTAAGAAATTAGGGAAAGTGCTTTAATTATCACGCACCAACTTATCACACACCAAGTAGGTTTTTCCATTGTTGAACATTACAGTGGAGTCTATTTGAACAGTGGCACAATTTCTGTTCTTTTGGCTCTGTACTACAGCACATTGGATTTTAAATTTTTGAAATATGAGGTTAAAATCATGCACTGCACTTTAGCCTCATATTTATTGTTTCATTTAAAATCCTATGTGCTGGAGTACAGAGCCAAAAGAACAGAAATTGTACCATGTCCAAATGCTTACAGACTGTACATTCTTCTTAATGGAATAGTTCCCTTTTCGGGGATTTCTATGCAAGGCTATGTTTCCAGAGGCTGTACATGAACAGATTAATTTTATAATGTTTAACTACAATTAAGCAAACATATATATATATATATATATATATATATATATATATATATATATATATATATATATATTGAGCATATACTCTCAGTGACCACTTTATTAGGTAGACCTGTACACCAGCTTGTTAATGCAATTATTTAATCAGCCAATCATGTGGCAGCAACTCAACGCACAAAAGCATGCAGATGTGGTGGAGGTTCAGCTGTTTTTCAGACCAAATGTCAGAATGGCGAAGAAATGTGACTTTGACCATGGAATGATTTTCTGTGCCAGACAGGGTGTTTGAGTATCTCAGAAACTGCTGATCTCCCGGGATTTTCATGCACAACAGTCTCAAGAGTTGCAGAGAATGGTGCGAAAAACAAAAAACATCCAGTGATGAGAGAGGTCAGAGGAGAAGGGCCAGACTGGTTGAAGCTGACAGGAATGGGAAGGTGACAGTAATGCAATTAACCACGTATTATAACTGTGGTATGAAGAAGAGCATCTCTGAACACCCAACGTGTCAATCCGCTAAGTCTAAGTGGTTCGGCTACAGCAGCAGAAGAGCAATAGGTCTAAAAAATAAGTCAAATAAATACCTAATAATAGTGCTTACTGAGTGTATATTGTGGTGGTCACAGGTAGCATGTGCCATAAGAAAGTGTTAAAAAAAATAGTGTGTAAAAAAATAAGATTAAATGTCATTTTTAATATGGCAATACAGTGTTTTGGACCCATTATGCCTCAGTTTGCCACAATTTTATGTTTGGAATCACACAAATAACATGTGGTTAAAGGGCGCATTCTCAGATACATTTTGGTTCCACCATGTACAAATTACAGCCCCCCCCCATTTCAGGGCACCATAATGTTGTGCCAATTAAAGTCAAAGAAGCCATTATGAGACTGAAAAACAAGAACAAAATGGCGAGAGATATCGGCCAAACCTTAGACTTACCAAAATCAGCTGATTGGAACATAATTAAGAAGAATTACTCATTGCAAAGGGACTGGCAGGTCAAGGAAGACCTCCACAGCTGATGACAGAATAATTCTCTCCATAATAAAAAAAATCCCCAAACACCTGTCCGACAGATCAGAAAAACTCTTCAGGAGTCAGGTGCGGATTTGTCAATGACCACTGTCCGCAAAAGACTGAACATAAATACAGAGGCTACACTGCAAGATGCAAAAATCACTGGTTAGCTGCAAAAACAAGATGGCAGGTTACAAGTTGCCAAGAGGTATTTAAAAGAGCAGCCACAGTTCTGGGAAAAGGCCCTTGTGGACAGATGAGATGAAGATTAACTTATATCAGAGAGATGGCAAGAGCAAAGTATGGAGGAGAGAAGGAACTGCCTAAGATCCAAAGCAGACCATCTCATTTATGAAACATGGTGGTGGGCAAAGGAAGCAAGAAAGGAGTTTTTCAAAGCTAAAATCAATCAAGTCAATCACCTGGACAAGTCAATCACCAGTCAAACACAATTGAACATGCCTTTCATATGCTGAAGAGAAAACCTTAGGGGCCAGGCCTGGCAGAGCATCACCTGAGAAGACAACTGTTGATGTCCATGAATCGCAGACTTCAAGCAGTCAAAGGATATGCAACAAAATACTAAACATGATGACTTTGATTCACACATTGCTGCGTCCTAAACACTATGGTGCCCTGAAAAGGGGAGAGTATGTATAAACACTGCTGTAATTTCTACATGGTGAAACCAAAATGAATAAAAATGTCCTTTATCATAATCAGACAATATATAGGCAAATAAATTATGGGTCTTTGTCCAATTATGAGGGCAGTGTATGGACAGTGGAGGTGAAACGTCACTGTCCAAGCTGCTTTGGAGTTGAACTTCAGAAGGCTCCTGCAGCTCCCCTCGTCAGGGTGGTGGGGTGGCAGGGCAGCAGGCTCTGGTAAAACCCCTGAGCAGGGCCACTGGTCACAGAGCCCCAGGAGAGGGACCCTCGTGGGAAGGGGGGGGCAGGCTGTGGAGGACCCTTGTCTGCAGAGCCTGCCAGAGCTCATTGACTGGAGATGTGAGATGCTCTTCTAGAAGGAGAAGCTGAGCCTCATCCTCTTGCAGCCTCTCCGGAGTAGTCTGGGTAGGCTGACAGGGCTGTGGCCTTGGGTTCAGGGCAGACAGCCAGCTGATGCCATTTCTCACAGCTCACGCCACAGCTCTGGCAGTGGTGTGCAGATGACTGAGACATCGCCTGCATACCAGACGTAGCGCAGCTCCACCAATCCCCACACATCCTGATCCTGACTGGGGCAGGAGTAGACCTTGTCACATTTCTGCTGATCCGACAATCTCTCAAGACTACATGTTGTTATTTCCTTGAGAAGCACTGGACATATATACATACAGTATTGTACCACTAGCCAAAGATGTATCAATATTTTTGACTATTTTCGACAAATGGGAATGTATGCCCATTTGGTCAACACAAAAATAGTTGAATATGGCAATTGTTTGTTCAAAGAATCATGTACTTGTTGAGACAGACATAAATGGATCCAGCAGTGTCAGATCTAGGGTGCTGACTTTCAACCCTGTCACCAAGCCAAGAACAGTCTTCTGAAACAAACTGATGAATCAGCTACATACCCGGAAGTGAGACAGAACTATATTTATAGGGATTGTAACAACAGATTCCAAGATCCAAGCCATTTTGCTAATAGCTCAGTGTTATCTCCCAATAAGAAAGCCCCCTCTGAAATGACTCAATACCATGTCCCGGGCTGTACTAATTCAACAGCTTGAACTCAATTTCTCCCCTTTCCTGGCTCTCTGCACTGCTTTCTCAGGTGGAGGACTTTCCCAGCAGCTGCACCAACACTCCTGAACTTCCCACTGAGAGCCAGAGGGCCCCCTGGAGAGACAGAGGTCACTGAGTCAGCGACGGGAAGAGCCTTTCAGCTACGCACCTTTACAAAAGACACTTAATGCCAATCAAATGCTGCATCTAATTAATTCCATAAGAGAACACACACAGTTTAAAAATTAGATGCAGAAATATTGTGACAAAAATAAACATATTAACTTGTAATGTATGGAACACACAATCACAATATCAAAATGTAAAATAAATTAAATGTATTTTAAAAAATCTTAAACATTTCTATTTATATTCTTATGAATGAATAGCAAGAGTACAGGTTGGTAAAAAGACAATCATTTTGCTTTAACAAGCTATCTGGTGCAGGGATCCAATGAAAATGTAAACAATTAAAACTTTCAAGAGGGAACAACTTCACTGTCTGTTAAAAGCAGTATCTGCAGCACAGTGCCACCTGCTGGAGAAAAACGTTGGAATGGGGAAATAAAGGGAAGATTAATTTTGAATCACAGCTCAAAGAACACTGGGGGTCACTGTGACTGACTATACAATTAATTCTGCGCTTTGCCATAGGCATGGACTTGATCCATATCTTACCTCAACTCCAACACTCAAGTAAATAAAAATAAAAACATTTCTTCACAAATGCAGTTGAGTATTTACCAAAATGAATGGAAAAACTTGCGTTTGCATTGAGAAAGAGAAACACTTCAAATTATTTTCTGTCACTGTTACAACCAGATATAATGACTTCTGAATCCAGGTCATCGTTTATTTACATGGGAGCTTATGGCATTGTGGAGTGAGCAGGGTTTGGCAGTGTGTGGTGGGTGAATGCAGAGTGCAGTGACTCATGCCTACAGAGAGGCCTGGCAGTGGCAATCAGTAGTCTGTGAATAGAGAAAGTGAGGGAGAGAGTATATTGACATGAGTTTTCTCTTTTGTGTGCGCCTTTTCACCTTGGGGCCAATGAGAGTTTGAAAGACATGCCATGACAAATGCTGTTTGGGGGGTGGGTTGCGTGACGTCTGTGATTGGACTGATGGAGGAGAGATTCTGAGACAGGACAGGGATCGTGGTTACGGAGCCAGCTGTGACAGCACTCGTCTCGAGCCCACAGCTCACTGGATTAACGACACCCTTACTCTACTGCCGCACAGCCCCTCCTGCCTGACCAGATAAATGCTGTTGTTTCAGTTCAACCTGACACTCAGGAATCAGAGGTTTGAAAAGCCCAGTGAACAGAGGGATTTCCCCTCTATTCTCCCTCTGCCAGGGAATACTCACCCAAAAACCCCACTGTTAAGATTCAAAGCAGAGGCAATAAAAACGTCTCCTAAAGAACGGTGGGATGTAAGGAGAGGGGGTGCTCGCGTCCCATCATTCCCACCTCCTCCTGGGGCCCTGCTTCTCCTCGGCTGCCCCTCCCCCGGGGGGGCCTGGCTCCTGTCTGGCTCGTCCGTCAGCAGCTACGTCAGGGCAGGCCCGAAACCCGACACACGCACAGGAGCTGGGCCGCAGATTAAAAACAAACCCCCGCCGCGCACCCAAAACAGGGCCACCCAGCGGCAGAGGGACAGGGCACAGCGCTAACACGCTCTCTAATGAGAAAGCGGCTACCGGCGGGAGCAGGAGGAGGTCATTAGCGGCCGTCAGTGGCGAGCCGTGCCTGACGGACATCCTCCCACATCTGCCCCCCTCACCACCGGGGGCTTGTAAACCCTGACCGTGACGACCATAAATATGCGTTTGCTTGTTTACCCAGGCCGCACATCACCAGAAGATGGCCTCGCAATCTCCTCTGCAATTTCCGCCTCTTCACTGAGACAGAGACAATAAATACATTTTTCCCTTTTCACCCAATACATCACTCCCATTCAAAATCAAACCACACCCTTTAACAGAATTGACTGTTCATTAGGCTTAAAATGAATGTTTGAAAATATTTTATCACAGAGTTGGTATGCCTGCCTGAGATTTTTGTAAAAATACAAACTCAAGTAGAATAAGAGGTTATATTTCATTTCCTCCTGTCCAGAAACTGATATATTGTCAGTTTCGGTGATTTGTCATTTGATTAAAGAACTAAGGGGTTATCATTACTACTTGACTTTATTTTGGCATAGCATGCACCAAACCAGCCCGTTATGCAGTGGTTCATGTGAAGCGAGCCGATTACAGGGGTCATCAGACAAGCAGCCAGGCACTGTTCATGACAACAGTTAAACTGCTTGTTTGCTATGTAACAGTAATCCAGGGGAAATAGCAAATGAAACCAATCCTTCCACCTGCAGGAATGGAAACACAAATCATTCCGAAGAGCTCTGTTCTTTACACAATAGTTTCATTAAATGCAACCACTATGTTCTCCCAACCAGTGTTGATAGTATTTTTTATGTAGCAATAAATAAATCTTTCAAAAACAATTGCAGGAATTTGCCTTACAAGAAAGCTGCCATTACATGTTAAGTATATGAGCAAGGTTCCACGTATAAAATTATTTAAAATAATAATAATAAAAAATAAAAAAACCCTTAACCAAATTGCCCTCATCTTTACATTATCATTGCACTCTATTTGCATTTAAACAGCAAACGGGAAAGTTACAAAAGTTACTTTTTCAGTAAAGACTACAAATGTAGTCAATTTGATTTGTCTTCTACTGTGTGAAACAGAATGGAAAGGACCGGAAAGACTAAAAGCAGTGGACTTTCTTTTATTTCTTTAAACAGCAACAAGATTGTCAGCAATATTACCAATGACACTCCTTCGTGCAACCATAAACTGTTTTCTGTACATGTTATAAATATGGCATCTTGTCTTTCACAAACTATGTGCATACAGCATTGACACCACAGCTTCTAAAAATGAAGCTGGGTGTTTGCAAGAGATTACAGAGAAGTCTCCACCTGATATCTGCTTCCCCCTACAATTACCACAAACCTACTGGCACAAGGCACAGACCTCCACATCCAACCTGCCCATAAGCGCTCAGGCCCTCAGTCTCGCTGAAAGCCGACGTCAGTGGGAGACGCCCTCCACAGTGATAAGACCACAATGAAAACTTATTGCACTGTTTTTGTTCAGAGCAGTGGTCTTAAACTGATGCCACGGAGGTCCGTGTGTATGCTGGCTTTTAATCCAGCCGAAGACCTTGATTATATAATTATATCAATTTGGTGAATTAGGGCTGTAGTTTTGCATACTGCATATAAAGTGAAATATGTTCTTAGCGTTGTCTAAGTTGTTTTTATTCTGTGCTTTAATGCAGTTAAATGCATATGGCTGAATGAGGAATTGGAATCAATTAAGGCAGCATTAATTGGAATGAAAACCTGCTTGTACACAGCCCTCCGTGTAACAAGTCTGAGACCACTGAGAAATGCTACCTGTACAGCTGATGGAAAAAAGACACTAGAATGAAAATTCTGTTACAAAAAGAAAAAAAGAATAAGAAAAAACAGACTTTCACCACAAAGGCAGTTCTTGGCAACAGCTTGTGTACACTATCCATTGTTCGCAGACCTTTTACAATGTTAAAAAGATACGCTAAAAACGCGAGACGGAAGGGACTCCGAGCCTCTGGTTCCCGCTTGCGATATGACGGCGCTTCCTCCCGCCACACACACCTACAACAGGCACCGACGTGGCTCTTCCGCGACAGACTTCCCTGTAGTCTCAGGTTGACGGGAGTAGTCCGAAAGTGGAACGTGCTTGAAATACGGTAGATTCGCTTCCTATGTCCAGGGTTTCTACACCGACATTCGGGATGGATCACAGCACAGTATTCACACAGTTCTGATTATTTTGACCATCCATTATGACATGCTAAACCAGCAACGCTCATGCAGAGTTTGACTTTTCGCTCCGGAGCTCATGCTCACATCAAGAATACAGGATTCTTAGGACCCTCTCGCCGTGCACGGCTTTAATGAAAGGGGTAAATGTAACAGTGCTTTGCACTGTGTCATTTAAGTGTATCGGAGTGGAGAGATTGCCACCTAGTGGCAGTACCAGGGGATGCATGTCCAGTAAAAATGCCGTTTCAGTCAAGATACTTCAACATTCCTACAGCACTCTCTTTGGCAGCGTCACTCAGGGGACCCAAACGGAAAACCAGCCATCTCCACCATCAAGGACCGGTTCCTGTGTGGCCCCAATGAGAAAGCCCCGACCTCAACCACCCCTTGCACTCTCAGAGCCTCCTTCGTATTTTTAAAAAGGCAAACATGATTGACAAAAAATAAATTAACACAGGACAAAAACAACGAAAGAAATCATTAAAAATCTCATTGCTTAATTACAGTAAAGGCCGCGACCACAGCTGTGCAGCAGTCTAATCTTTTAAACCCGAGATTCCGTTCAAAAAACACGTCACTGCCCCAGCTCATTTCACACAAGGAGAACCCCCCTCCCCCAGTTTGCCGGGGTCTCCAATCCAGTCCCGTGGGGCCTCAAGCGAGCGGTCTGGGCCCGCCTTTTGACCGAAGGCCTTGACATGGCGGCTCCTCCGGTCCGCAGGCTAGAGTGTGACGAGGACGGAGGGCGAGGCCAGGCCCTGCTCGGCCCACTGCACGGAGGAAGAGGAGGATGAAGAGGAGGTGGTGGTGATGCTGCGCTGGTTCATGCGCCGGTGGAAGCGACGCAGCCGCAGCAGGTACAGCAGGATGGACAGCACCACCACCAGGAAGCAGGCCAGGAAAAGGTAGTGGTTGTTGACGAAGGAGAAGCTGCGGCGCCAGTGCGAGTGCGCCCCCTTCAGGATCTCCTGCTGAATGTCCCTGAGGAGAGGGCGAGAGAGGAGAAAGCAGGACAAACAAGGAGAGAAAGAACAGTGAAAATGTAAAGAAGGGAGGATAGAGAGAGAAAAGCAAGTGAGAGAGAGAGAGCAAATGAAAGAGGAGGAAGTAGAGAAAACAAGGATGAGACCATGACTATGTCCATTTTCAACAGGCAAAAACCTTCTCTGTAATAGTACAGGAACACCTCGCTTCATATACTGCATGAAATCTTCCAAATACTCTCAGTTTCTCAACAGATTCTGTCAACTATATGTAATGTGCTATATTCAGACACCTTTGATGGATATAGCACAAGGTTGGCAGGATGACAAAGAATGCAAAGGCTTTGGTCTTCACAAGTATATTAGTCTTGTAGTAAGTCTTAAAACCTTAAAAGCAAATATAAAATATTAGCTTGTTTTAAGTTACGGTTCACTTTACAAGTTACATTTTCTAACCCCATTGAAACATCTTGAAAGGAGTCAAACTGTGTCACCTCATTGGCTATGTTGTCTTATTTTGCAAAAAAAAGTACTACAAATAAGATTTGAAGTGTAAATAAGAGTGAAAGAGTGAGGATAGCGCTGTACCTCAGAGGAAGGAAGCGTGTTCTGTAAAGTATGGCTCCCAGGGTCCACTGCACCTCCTTGTCGTAGACCAGCAGGGCGGTCCTCAGGTTCTCATACGTGGTGGGGAAGGAGAAGCCGGAGTGGAAGACCTCATACATCCACGCGGATTTAAAACACTGGTACCTGCAGGCAGTAAAGGAGCACACATGTCACATTCGCACAGGGGACACTCAACACACTCAGGATTGGCCTACTGTACAAGGAGAAGAGTCGGGCCGGTCAGAAAAGACGTACTTGAGCCTGTGCAGGTCAGCGTGGGAGGCGTACAGGCCCCGGTCAAAATGCTCTTTCAGGGTTCTCCATTGGGTGGCGCAGTAACTCTGCAGGGAACACACAAAAACAATGACAGAAATCCACTCCACTCAACTGCTACAGTGCTCTCCCAAAACACCCTAAGTATAGTACCCATGCAGGGTTGGGATGGTGACGGATAGGGATGTATTCATTTGATATCATTTCTGTGAAGGGTTCAGCATGCATAGCTAGGCATGTAAGGAACCACTGAAGAACCAGTTCGTTCTGGTTCCTCAGTGGTGTAATGACTTGCCTACCACTGTCACGACAGCAGAATCCCTCCCCCTATTTCGACACAGACTAATAACACACCTTTTCAAACTGTACCTTAGTCCTTCCCCTCCCCAAAAAAAAAAAAATTTGCATCACATTTGCACTTATGATGACTATATGTTTAGAACAACACTTCATGTGTATTTTACTAGTTATGGATGTGATGCTTTAACTTGTTGAAGAACCTATGCACTTGTAAGTCGCTTTGGATTAAAAGCATCTGCTAAATTAAAAAAATGTAATGTTGATGAACAAAACCTATGTCATCCTGTAAGAAACAGATAGGACCTCACAGATAAGATAGACATGTGTGTCAAAGGTAAGGGTATTTAAGCCGGGCCATATGACCAGTGTGTTGAAGGTTGCTGTACTGAAAACTTGTTTCTTCACGCTGGCCGGTGTGACTTTCAATAAAATTGTACTTTTATCTTGGAAAGCGGTTGCTGACTAGGGTTTGTAAATTGTCCAGACAGAGAGACGCTGTATGATTGGGTTTTATCGTTTTATCACTTTAGTACTTTGTGAAACCACACTTGAGCTGCAACTGTATTGAAATGTGCTGCACAAATAAACTTGAATTGACTAGAAGTAGATACCTTCACATTTCACAGTCAGACTTCACATCTGACAAAGATGTGGGGGCTTTCAGAGGCTTAATGTCAGCGTGTAGGTTTGAGCTATCTGTAGTGTTACAGATAGGATTAGAAATAGAGATGGGATGTAGGGTGTAGGTGTTGCCCGGCAGAATACCTTGGCAGCACGGCTGTACTTGGTGGCGTTGTAGCCTCCACCCATGCGCAGAACGTCCTCGGTGCAGTAGTAGAACTCAGAGAAGCCGTAGAACTGGCTGTTGCGGTAGTCGATGGGCGGCTGGTAGACGCCGTTGAGTGAGGACTGTGTGTCGTTGGTGTGGTTGAGGAAGGGCAGCAGCAGCTGCCTGCAGAGGTTGAAGTCTCCCGTGCCCCGGAGATGGACCCTCTGCCCGGACGGGCCCACCTCATCCTGCAGGTCCACGGGCAGGCAGGGGTCCAGGTACGGCAAGTCCACCGTCTCCCCCACGTGCTGGCCCAGGAGCCTGGAGACACAACCAGCACAGTGAGTAATGCACCAACATCCACGTCTACTGCCTTTCAGACAAAATGTAGGCAAAGTCTCAGGAATATACGCATTTCATTCTCGGAAAGAAAATCTGTATTTCAGGACCGGCCAAACCATGACTAAGCCTATTAACTCATATAGGTACATTCAGAAGTGAAAGCTTAACTTAAACTTCATCATATACAGGAATAGAAATGTCAAAATGCAGCCTTAAGTTCCTTGAAGGCGGTCTGTACGTTCAACTTTGTAAGCCCATTATGATACACACCTTATTAATTTGGCTTGAGTAATTTTTTCCTTGTTTGTACATGACAAATCACAAATGAAGGTTGTATCATCACACGAGGAGAAGCTACGGGGTTCTCTCACAGGGTTTTGTGGGAAATGCAGTTATAAACCTATAACCCCGTGCTAGAATGACACAGACTGGTGCATTTGTGGATAGGAGCACGTGGGTTGAAAGGTTTGCTTTACTTGTTCCGCAGGAGGGTCTTCCCGACGATGTTCTCCTCGTATCTCTGGCGAGCGGCGTTCCCGCCGAAGCCCAGGAAGGTGGACACGTAGACGCGGTACACGTGATCGGTGCGATGGGCGTCGCAGCCCAGGTTAAACTCCGCCAGCAGGTTCTTTGCCACCTCCTCCTGCAGGACACCGCCCATCAGCCAAAGCCAAAATTCAGTGAACGGGCACCTATCATTGGCTGCTACGCACAAAAGATTTAAGCTGGAAAAAGAAATTCATCAATATTCGCACATGCGGGTAAGAGGAATTAATTCCATAATGATCCTCTACACTCATATTAATGTTCAATTCCACCCAGTGTTAGTAAGACCTGGCACTGCAGCCCTGGTATTCACATTAAAAATAGAATGTCTATGAATCACAGTAATTGACGGTTCTGTACAAAGGAAATGCCTGATTAGACACTAAAGAAGAATGCAGAGATACCTACAGTATGTGGTAATAACATGCAAAAGAATGCCAGTTCATTTATCTACTGCCATAAATAGCATGTTAATCTTTATCACTCTAGAGAAAGAAAAAAAAAAAAACCTGCTCAACTACGTTCCTACCACCTGCAGCAACATATTTTCTCAGTCATTTAGCGGATATGTGGTGACACTGGCATTTCAAAGCCATTGCGGCATGCAGCACTCATATCGTAACCTTAGACTTCCAGAACGCTCATCCAACACAGTGAGTGACTCAGCCCACAGTGGGTGGGGTGGGGTGGGGAGGAACAGGATAGGTGGAGATACACCAGAGGCAGGGAAGACGGGGGAGGAAACGGCGTGAGCAACAAAACCAAAGGAAACGTAAAAGAAGGGAAATCGTGGTGATAATAACCTGCTGTGGAGAGGCAAAGCTTACAGTTTTGGGCACTTCGTACGCAATCTGCGTGGACACCCCCCCCATGTCCAGCACGCCGGCGGTCCGTTTGCGCACTAGTGCCTCCTGCTGGTCGTTGCCGGGGACCTGCACCTCAACCACCGCCTCGTTCTCTAGAGGCGGGGAGGCCAGGCCAGGAGAGAGGAGAGAGTCATGAAGAAAGAAGAAATCGTCCCTGGTTATGATTTGCACTTATTCAAATCGTACATCACTCAGGATAAGAGCGTCAGCCAAATTACTATAATGTCATGTAAAAGAAAACATGGGTGAAGAAAATAAACAGATAAAATTAAGATAGATAGAGCAAGGGTCCTTGCATTTTCACTTTAAAATCATGACAATATGTGCAGTGTGAGAAAGAAGGCTATCGTCAGGATCTTAAGATACTTACCATCGTCTACATGGTTGAATCTCCCGAGGACAAAGTTGATCCCGATCCACGCATACACACCTGTTCACACAGTAAAGCGGAGTCACTCTGCTTGTCTTAAGCACTGCCTCAGGAAGGAGATGACATGCACGTACAGTTCTCGAACAGCTTAATGCCCCGCTTTCAAACAAGAAGACTCACCCTCCTGCTTGCCGGATATGACCTCCACGTGGGAGTCGGAAAACAGGAAGTTAAAATGCACTGGGATGTCAGTCCGCAAATCCTCCAACAACGCTTCCTGTTGACTGAAAAAAGTGCGAGGTCAACAGCATTCACCTGGCTACCAGAACAAGCATGTACAGATAAAAAATACTTTTAAAAAATCACATCTGACCTGAATAAGTGAGAGAAATGAGTGAAGTAGTGCATGTAGCAGATACCTCTCTGGGAGGACCCTCATTCCAGCAGTGCAGAGGATGTAGAGGGGGGTCTCCTGGTGCTTGCTCTTTGGGATGTGCTGGGCAGCAAAGCTCAGCAGAGGGTAGATATAATCACTGGCTTTTTCTGGTGTTGTGGCCAGTTCTGAGATGCCTACCAAGCAGAAACAAAAAAGTAATAGAGCGCCAACAAAGCCACCAGCCTAACAACCTTGTTGAATTGAGCATAAAAGCTTGTGTAAAAATTGCTTCTTCTAAACACTAGTAGCAGTATATTGTTCACTGTACAAACTGCATGGAGATGAAGGAAAGAACGGATCGCTCCAAAGGGAAGGTTAATTTTTGAATGAACAGCGTTGTTCCATTTACTCAGCACATTTTGCGATGAAAGAATGCCTTAAGAGACTGCTTGCACTAAAAGTTAACGTTAACACTTTAGCCCTTTCAGTCCCAGGCCCAATATGAAGCAGCTGCACCCAAATCCCAAAGGTGTTTTGGCTTAGGATGAAAGGTAGAATGTTTCAAAATTTTAGTATGGTTTTAATAGGAGCTCAAATAGTATAGCAGCCATTTTGATTGTTTGAAAAGGAAGATGGTAGGAATTTACAGTAGTTACGCTTGAGTGCCATATTAACTTTAACAGCCCACTAGGTTCTGCAAACTTTACAAAAGGTGTGTGCAGCACAGAAATCCTATTTACACCACCTCCGCCCTTGACTGGCCACCCCGCTCGCTGACGGGCCACTTCGTCTCTACGTTCTTTGTGGGAAACATAACCCCTGCTTCCCCCCTGCAGGTGACCTCACCAGGCTTTATCTTCATGACCACGGGCTTCCTGTGCTGGTCCCTCATCTGCCGGATGTCCAGCAGGTCGTGGGGGTTGCCGTTGTGCCGGGGCCAGCAGTACACGAAGACCCGGGAGCCGCTGCTGCCGCAGTCCACCACCAGGCCGTAGTTCAGCTCGGGGTTGCTGGTGTCGGTGGCGTCTATGTCGGTCACATGCGCAAAGTGCCTGTGTGTGTGAGAGAGACGGAGGACGTCAGTGCCAACACAAAGAACGAAGAGACACTACGTCCTGCTGAGGCACAGAACAAAAATCTGCAGAGCATAACGGGAAAAGAGAAGGTCTTCTAATTTGACCTTTATTTGACATATCTGCCTATCATTACCATTCACAAGCCACTAGGCTGGCAAAGGTACTGCTGTCATGAATTACAATTCAGGCTTTGTGTAGTAAAATGTCCTCACGGGAACAGGGTACAGGGAAGTGCAGTACAGAGCTCTCTCCCACAGCTCAGATATTAAAACCACAGTGGTCAGACGATCAAACCTTTCTTACAATGGAAAAGTAGAATTTACAACAAATAAGCATCTAGTTTGTCCTCTCCCTGTGTGGTGCCACAGAAGATTCAGTAGAAAACTAGCCATACCTAGCCCTGGCGCATAATGTCTATTTATTGAGCTTTATTTATAGGTAGTATTTATAGTAGGTTTACTGACCATACATGTTCTTTTATAGTAACAGCCTGTTAATGCCCCCCTCCCCCATTACCCTAACCTGCTTGTCTTTGGATTATGGGAGGAAACCGGAGTCAATCCACGCGGCCATAGGGACACTTTACTGTATTAAAAACGTAATGTCTTCCAGCATCTCTAAGGTTTCACCTATGAAACTGGTTGTCCTGGCTGGCCCAGCTATACTGGCCCTTGCCCATCACCAGCAGGAGGTAGAGCAGCCCCAGGAGTCCTGCCAGCAGGCTCACGAACAGCAGCTGCCTGAAGGAGGGCAGCAGGAGGCGGGGGAGCCCCACAGGGGACAGGCTGAAGTGCCAGGAGGCTGGGAAAAGGCAGGAGAAGCTGATCCTGGGAGAGAGACAGGACACAACAGGCTCAGCACACCTCCACAATTCACATCTGTCACACACTCCATTTCAACACATTTTAAATATTTCCATGATAAAATACATTTAATAACATAATATAGGGCCACACAATCTTGTTGCTGGAGATTACCATCATGTAAGTTGTCATTCAAACCCCGAATTTGGCACACAAATTCCACCAATTAGCAGGTCAATGGGATCTCTGGCTGTTGAATGAGGTGTGGTTTGTTAGAATTTAAATGAGTCTACATGATGGTCTTAAGGAACAGGGTTGGGCAGGCCTGATGTAATGTAATGCAAAACAGTGCATTTTAAAATGTTTTTTTTTTTTTATGTTTAGACTATTCATGCTGTATTTTGAATGGTCCTATCCTGGGTGTTTTACATGACCGCTGCCTACCTTCCCATGGCTTAAAGGTCTTCCGATGTGTAGGTCCAATTGGAGACACACGGCTGAAGGTGTCGGCATCCAAACACCCTTACCGTCTCCGTCTGTTCAATGGACTTCTTAGGAGTATCATCCTGATCAACCTGGGCAGGAAGGTGCTTAAATTAGAACGCATCGCTTCTTGTCAAAGGCGTCAAGTAAATATTATTTTTTCAATGCAAGTTTTAATGTGAATTAATGTTCTGGTGTTTAGTATAAGGATACAATTGAAGTTAAATTATGTTTATGCTTTGTTATTCCATAAACACCAGTACAGACTCATATTGTTACCTACTGAACAAAGTATGTCACGGAAAGCGAGGTACACTCACTCAGTTTTACACAAAAAATGCCTTGACAACAAAGTAGACGGCAAGGTTAAAGCACCTTGTGCCACTGTAGACTGACACAGGTCTTTGACAATGGTCGTGGAATATATTCCGATAGAATGAATATGTACACGTTCATATAACAAGAAGTTAGCTAATCAATATGCTGACTTACAGATGTATAGCCAGCTAGACTGCGAAAAATCGATTTTTTCAAATGGGCACTGCCTGGCAAAATTACAAGCTAATGTTAGCCAGCCAGCTAGCTAGCCTACGTGCTTTTCTGATGATGTGTCCGCTTTCCTTCAGGTGTTCAAGATGTCAAACTTCCTGTGATGTTATCGGCGTAGCTAGCATGATCAGTACCATCAGATCAGACTCTTATTTAGCTTTGCAGTAACTTACCTGAAAACGATAACTTCTATTCCCACCTAGCACTAGGTAATTGGCTAGACAGCTAGCCTAGTTCAATAGCACCGGTTAGAAACACGGAAACTCCATGTGAAATTGAGTAGCTTCCCTTTAGCTAGCTAGTACGGTTACACTACAACTAGCTAGCTAACTAGCTATTCTGTTGTTATGCTGACCCGTATGTTATGTTAGCAAACAGGCTAGCTAGCTTGCTAAATTGGTGAAATTCGGCGTCGACCCCAGCTGAAATCGCATAGGTAGTTAGACGTAAGCAGAGAATACTTACCAGTTAGGTGTAAGCAAATACACCGACGGCAGAAAGAGCTGTTTTGACATGTTTTTCCCAATTTTTTTCGTTCAAGTTAGCTAGCTATCACGGTCATTTTTTCCCACGTTCAACGACGTGTCCATGAACTGAAATTAGAGACGCGGAGGGGCAGGACAGGAGAGGACTCAATTCAAGATATGCGCACGCGCAGGTGTGTAACGTTCTCAAACTTACTACACTATTCTTACGATCAGGTAATATTTGAAAATGGGCCATAATAGAAATATATTTTGATTACCTGAGATGTAGTTTATAAGCACCATTAAAGGAATACATAGACATAGGTCTCGGACTGCAACAGACAACTTTGATAATTTCCACATCAAAATACAGCAAAGCTGTCGCAATTTCCGAGCATAGCGGTGTGTTGCGTATAGATAGCAAGCTAAATAAATAAATAATACAAACAGCAAAACGCCGTAATAAACTGCCGGAATAAACATGTTCCAATTATGTTTGATACCATCTGGTGGTAGTCACATGTAAATGCACCCTGGGTATCCATTCTCTTCCAAGTGTGAAATTTAAGAAGAGAACCATCTTGAGGAGCCATGACTTGGCTGTCTGTATTGACATGGTGGTCCTCATATAATGACATTCTGCAGTCTGAAAACTTGCTGTAATTTCCCCATCACCTTCCAAAATGACAAAAAATGTTATGCTCACACAATCATAAAATACAATAAGACAATGTGCATTAGGCCTTTAGTTGACAGTAGTTATATTTGATCTGGGTAGACTTGCAACATCAAGAATATAATGAACAAAAGAGTGTGGAACACATACACTCAGTGAACATTTTATTAGGTATTTATTATTATTTATTTTTTAAAACTTATGCTGTAGCCTATCCACTTAAAGTCATGATGCGTTGTGTGTTCAGAGATGCTCTTCTACACACCACTGTTGTAATCTGTGGTTATTTGCATTACGGCCAGTCTCCACTGATGTCTCTCATAAACAAGGTGTTTCTGTCTGCAGAACTGCTGCTCACTGGATTTGTTTTTTGCACCATTCTTTGCAAACTCTAGAGACTAGTGTGTGTGTGAAAATTTCAGGAGATCAGCAGTTTCTGAGATACTCAAACCACCCTGTCTGCTACCAACAATTTTACAATTTTACAGTCAAAGTGACTTAGATCAGAGTTTTTCCCCATTCTGATGGTTGATGTGAACATTAACTGAAGCTCCTGACCCGTATCTACATGATTGTATGCATTGCACTGCTGCCACACAATTGGCTGATTAGATAATTGCATGAATGTGCATGGTGTAATAAAGTAAAACTGTTCCTAATAAAGTGCTCGGTGAGTGTAGATCACACATTTGCATATTAATCCCACTATACATTTAGAGGAAAACAGAATCACATTCTTACCAATTAGAATCATCAGGCACTATTATTTGTCATCTTACTTTTCAATCATTTTATTACAGTGAAACAGATACAGATACAATTTTTAAAAGGCCTCTCTTAAAATCGAAAGTTTAAAAAGGAAACAAATAAAATTAAAGACATAACAAACAGCGATATACATGTTACAAAATACATTGTTTTTCATCGATTGCTTTTTCCAAAGACTCTTTGCAGCCTCCTGAGACAGACTTCTCAGGGCTGGTCAGTTCAGGCACTCCCAGGGATCGAGTGAGCTTGGGCCGGTCACTGAGCTGTCTCCGGCCTCTTTGAGATACGGCCTCTTTGCGATACACCTAGAGGGAGGCAGAAACAACAATTGGTACAAGCCTGGTTCACACATACACAGTGCCATCAGAAAGTACTCGCCTCCCGTGAACCTTTTCTGCATTTCGTTACACCTTAACATTTTAATGGATTGAAATATTTTTGTTTCCCTTCACCAGCGCAATAAATTCAACATATTCATACTGAATAATTTCATTTTTTTCCAAAATGAAAAACATTTCTCAAAATAAATAAATAATAAAACATTTCTTAAAATTGATATATTTATAAATAAGCCGATGGCAGCAATTATAGCTGAGTCTTCTTGGATATGTCTGTATGAACTTTGCATATTTTGCATACTTTGCATATTTAAATTCTGCAAATGTCTGCCGAGACAGATGAATTGTGTGGAAAGCTATTTTCAGTCTTTTAGTCATTGTCTATCTTCTTTTAGAAGGTCTCATGGTCTGTCATATGGCTTCTGACAAACACCAGGTTCAGAGGTTGCTTCTCGCTCAAATCTGTGAACGGCTGAAGAGAATGTGGATCTCTGATCAGTTTCTCCCATTTCAGCAAATGCACTCTGCAACTGTAAGTGTCATAGCTGGCCTTGTGATCGCATTTATGAAAATGTCCCTCCTCGTCCAGTTTCTCAACAAAATGTGTTTTCTATTTTGTAACAATGGACTCAGTATCGGTTCTAGGAAGGTTCAAAGCTTTGCCAATATTTAATAACCGTCCCCTATTGTTTTGCCTCCGAACAACTTAATCTCCAAGTTCCACAGGCAGTTCCTTGGTCTTCATGACAGCGTAACTGATTTGATTTGCTCTTTTAGTTGGGAGACTTCACCAGAATTCAAAATCAAATGGAATACACCTGGCCCAATTCAGTTTGAGGTGAGGGGACATGTTTGCACACTAAGGATATAGAGAAGATATGGGACAACGAGGGAGACTGCAAAAGTGCTGGCCCCCAATGCTAGGGCAAAAGGGAATTACATACAGTAGCAGTATAGCTTTAAAAAGTCTTAAAGGGACAGTTCACTCTGAGGTTTTTTTCAATATTATTTTAAATTCAGTGTACCTTTTCTTATTATGCCTCCAGAGGTTGTACCTTGGGACCTTTTCCAATAGCATAAGCAACCTCATACTAATGTTGCCATAGTCTGGTTCACATTCGTAAATATCTCAAATATCCTTCATTGCACATAAGCATTGTCTGGGCCAATCGAAAACATATTCAGGAGGACATGTCACACCTGGGTCAGCAATAGTGAGGCGACTCAACTCTCTGTCCAACTCCTCGTCAGTGATCCCAAAGGGGGAGTGGGGTACAGGGGGCAGGGAGTCGAGGAAACTGTCACTGAGTGCAGAGGAAGCTCCTCCGGATGGGAGGGGTTCAGAAGGAACTTGTGGCAGTCCGGGCTGTCCATCTGTGGCAGACTCGTCCAATAGGGACTTCAGCTCTTCCTCCAGCTCCTCTGTGTCCACACCTATCAAGACAACACAAACGAGTTAAATCATAGTGTACAACAGGTTCAAAACACTGACCAGTCATAGCATCATTTAAATTATGTGTGGAGCCAGTGACAAGTCCGAGATTTTACAGATACTAAGGGTACACTGAATAATCCATATACAATTATGTACTCCTGAATTTGAGTGTGAAATGATTCAAGACAAATCAAAGCAAATGGAAATTGCAACCTTACTATGTGTCGAGAGTACAAACAACCCCATTCATCTAGAGCATAATGCAATTGACTATGGCACAGTTCTTTCATACAAACCTGATATGATGCCAAATCAGTGAGTAAGGAACAGACTGTACATAAGGAGGGCAGAGCAGACCTACCGGAGGAGTCGAGTGTAGCCCCTGCCAGGGTCTGGTTGACCTCATCCTGAGAATCGCACAGCTGAAATTCACAAGAGCAGGAAGAGAGCAGGTGAGGCAGAGAACACTCAACGTTCCCAATACACCACATACCTGTGGGCGAGAGGCCATTAATCAAAGCCATGGCCCAAGCACAAGCAAACCGGCACAGCCCACAGGGAGTATGTAATTGGAAGAGGAGCCACTGAAGAAAGAGAGAACTCCTGACAATGCGGAAACGCAAGAATAAAACGAGTTCCCTCATGAGACTGACCTCCTGGATCTGATCTACCAGGCTCTCCGCTCGTTCCACCGTCACATCCTTCAGGGAGACTCGGAGGGCAGCTACTCCAGCTTGGTACGCTTGCATAACCTGTACGACATATTCAGCACATCCCCTCTGATATCACGTGACCGAGGCCTGTGGTTCTTTTCAATCTTAACTCTCACAATAAATTATTTTCTGTTACAAACCAAGCCAGGCCATCAGTGATATCAGCAAAAGGTAAATTCCACACTGACATTACCAAATATTTGTTCATTCAGAGAGCAGTCGCTGTGTGGAATAGCTTGTCAGGTCATGTCATGCAGAAACTAGGGGATTGCAAGACCAGGCTTGCCATCTAGATACCATCTAGTTTGAAGGTAAACAGTGAACACCAGGTACCCATGGGTGGTGGGAAAATGGTGAGCATGTTGGGCTGAATGGCTTGTTCTCATCATTGTGTTACGTTACGCTATGTTACCTTGCCTTATGTTGCATTATGTTATGATTAAAAGTAGCACAGCTCCTTAAAGGTATATAAGGGTTTGCAACCTTCTTGTTTCAGAAGCTGTAGTGAATTGTTGTTGTATGGTGAATACCAAGTACCCTTTAGTGGTAGGAAAAAGGTGAGCATGTTCAGCTGAATGGCCTGTTCTCTTTATTGTGTGTTATTGTGTTATGTTATGTTACATTACATTACGTTATGTTATGTTATGACTAAAAGTAGCACGGCTCCTGAAAGGTGTATTTTTATATGTCGAGAGTTTGTGACATCCTCCTTTCAGAAGTAGAGGAAAGCAATTTACTGCATTTCAAACGGGATCAAAATGAAGCACCGTCCTCACCAGCCGATCGGTCTGCGAGTGAGCGATCCGGTCTAGAATTCCCTTAATGGTCTCCAGCTGGGCATAGAGGCCGTCTGCCCTCTTCTCCACGCGCTTCCGCCCCCTCAGACACCTCAGAGCCTGCCAGGCAGAGAAGGGCTTTCACATCACATGCCATCTTCCCCCTTATTGCACACACATATGCACACACGCGCACACACGTACACACACACACGCACGCACTCACACAAACACACACACAAACACGCACGCGCACAGTAAAACAATGGAGATGATGCTGAAAGGCACCGTTTCCTGTACCTGAGATTTCTTCCCCTCTCGCAGCAACGCCTTTGCCTCATCTCTGCATCTGCACACCAGAAATACAAGCTTTCTTATACCACAATTTAAACAGCCTCCTGCAAAAAAAGTCAAAACAGGCGCCCGACAGTCAGGCTATATTTCTTAGGTTGGTTATCATCACGTATAGGCAGAGAAAGCAGCCTTTTTTAAAGAGAATCTGACGGTTATGTTGAGCTCACCCCCTGGTACAGTCAGAGCAGTGGCTCACCTCTCAGCCTCCAGACCCAGCTCCTCCACTCTCTCCCCCAGCAGCTTCTCACTGCGCTGGAGCTGGTAGATCCCCAGGTCAACGTCACTGACCGGGGACACGCAGCCCTGCCCGGGCTGGGAGAACTTCACAATCTACACACACACACACACACACACACACACACACACACACACACACACAGAACTGAATCCCATGTCCAAGGGCATCATGTACAGCAGATGTGAAGTCGAGGCCTTGTGCACCGCTCACCTTCTCTCCTTCATGCAGGGAGACGGTCACCTGCTTCTCCCTCTGCAGCTGCAGCAGAGCCAGGCACAGTGTGGTCTCATCCTGGCACACGTGGCTGCACAGCACACGCAGCTCCGGGAAGGACAGGAGGGTGCGGCTGGCCAGTGGGGAACGCCGGTATGCACCCAGCAACTCCGCAGCCTTCTCCTGTGGAACAGACCCAGAGGAAGTGTGCTTAAATATTCACTTTCATCTGAATGACTCACTGGGCTCTACCACCTCAGTTCATTACATTACATTTATCAGACAGATGATTTTATCCAAAGTGATGTATAATATGTGCATTACTGAAGGTCATTGGAATGACTACAGAATGCAGATAAGGTACAATTCTTTGAAAATCAGTTATCCATAGCCATGAACATCAAGTCTAGTTCACATGGTTAAGGCTAAGTCAGTAAATGTATGGCATGTCATAACTAGAATGGGCCAACTGGAGGCATGATTTACAAGAGAAATTTGAAGAGCTACAACATCAAGTTGAACATACAAGTGAAAATGAAAGTGCTAGAAGATCAAGGTACAAGTCATAGATGAGACTGATACTAGATTGTGGGTTACTAAGCATAGGAGTAGTGTTAGTTAGTCAAGCTACAGTCTGAAGAGACACGTCTTCAGACAGTCCAGTATATCCTTCAGAGAACACTTTTGAATCCTGGTAGGATTTGACTGTGAAGCTCAGCTGAGGCAGTGTACAACTGGTGTGTACTGTGCCACACACCTTAACCAGTTCAATGACCACAAAGGACTCCTCCAGAGGGACCCGACTGCTGCCCAGAAGGGTGGACAGGGTCCACTTAAGCGGCCTCACCAGCAAGAGCCCCACACCCCACGACAGCCATCCAGAGTCCACGTTTGCTGCAAACTCTGACTCCTTCTGCACCTTGCCACACCTGCAGGGCACAAATGGATGCTGCAGAGAATTGCATACTGTAACTTTGCATGAACAAACTGGGTGTTTCACACAAAGGGATGCAAGGGTTCTCTTTGAAAATACCAAAATATTGTTACTTTCATTTACAATATACTGGATATCTAATGCTGACAAATATTTGTCATGAGAAAGACAAAAAAGACAAATCATTGTCATGGATGCATTTAAAAAACAAAATTGTACGTTCACTGCATCAAAATAAAACAAGTACCTTTGCCCTGGGTACTTGTCAACGTTCCTTTAAAGCGGATTCGTGGTGTATGTACGGCGCGCTCTAATTACCTGGCCATGGCCTGAACTACGGTACCCAAACCAAGAGGCACATGGTTCTTTCTCCGGAAAATCTGGTTCAGTTCATTCAAGTTGACACAAACGGCTCCACGGCGCCTACAGCTGCTGATGACCAGAGGTGTCCAGAAATCTATTTTACTGTCCCAGTCTGCAGTGTTGACCTCCCGGTTCTCTTTAAAAGCCGAAAACAAGAAGGACATGCGCTCATCATCTGCCCAATCCGGTGGAAACTCTGTGGACTCGTCTTGTCGTCCTGGGTGAATCGACATATTGCCTGAAAAGGAACAACCACGAAAGTATAGTCAGAAAAATAATAACAAATTCATGCCCCCAGTTTAAAGCCTTGGTAAGATGTGCTCTCCGTTAAAGTATCAAATCGAACTGAAGCAATGACACAGCAGTTCGTAACTCAACTGGCACGGTACCAGGAGCTACACACAGTGTCTAGATAAACTAGATTAGAAATCGCTGCCAGATCGTGAAGGCGTCGCATTGTTAGGGTAGTTAGCCAACCTATCACCAACTATATTTAGCTAGCTGTCAGGCGAGCTAGCTAGTTAGCTAGCTACAAGGTTCTGAAAAACTTATCCTAACCAACCACGTACTCAGTGATATGAAAGACAAAAGGAATACACCAGTGGACAGCAATTGAAATATCCTACTTATATAGCACTACTGCCTTTGGACTACAGATAGTAAAGCAAGCAAACATATCAAGCAATATTGCACTGTTCAACAACGTTACTCCCAAGTGACCCACCTCAGTCGCAGAACTGTAGTCTATATCGAATAGCTAGCTTGCTAACTAACTAACTAACTAAGGGCACACGTTAGCAGGTTACTGCTTTTCTCTTAACTCTTAAAAGATAGACGAAAGCGCCATTTTCTCTTGCCGCCACTTTATTTGGCCTTGGACAAAAACCGAATGAAATATTTCATGTGATAAATCATTATTGTTTACTCAACATATCGCCGAAGCGTGGACCCGGAAGTCTTCTTGTTACGATTTAATAGATTGGTCTTTTAACCAATTGAAATGCAGAATAATCTTTCTTACGCAGGGAGGGCTCATAGTGGGAGGGCTACAGTGAATACTGAGAAGACATCAGGCGTGATCAGCAGAGCAACTTGTATGATTTCTTCTGAAATCACCACTTTTACCTCGGCACATTCTGGCTATACTCTGATTAAACCGTTGCACCTTCACCACACACTAAATAAAATAACTTTCGTATTTCAAGGAAAGACGTTAGCAGTAACAACAAAGATATTTTTGAAACACGATATTTTAGATATAGCGACCTTGATCTCACTGATGACTTAGAAAAACCTCGTAATTGTAAACTACCGAACAACCTATAAAGCCTTTGTCGCGAAATGAAAGCGAAAATGAATTTTTCAAATTGACAGCGCATTTGCAAGTTTCAAATGACCGCTGTGGTCATTTGCATTGCATGTGGCTTATTTGAACGAAAATAAAAGAACAATCACAAAATAGAAGTAGGCCGAATAGCAAGTGGGCATTTCATTGTGGTACTCACTTTAATATTCTTTTTAATTCGGTTAATTTGCATTTCTATTTGCATTGCTTTCATTCGGCTTGTTTGCGGAGCTTTTGTACTTTGCTTAATTTGCGTATGCTTGCCAGCATACCGTGGGTAGCCTACATTGTGAATGAGATGATGCCACAAGGGAGTGCTATTTACTCCCATAAAGTGAATCACTGTATCTTGGAATATAGGATATCCTTCACTTAAACATGCTGCAAGGAATTCTGGTGTACAGGCAACAAGCAGCAATTGATATACTGATTTAAGATTTTTTTGAGTTATTTTTGAGACCATACTAAGCCCATCTTTATAAATCCAATTCACAGTTTATGTCTACATCAATAAATTAATCACTTCCAGAGCTGTTATTGCAAGAAGATGCTGAATGTGGAGGGCTGTGCATGGAAAGTCAACTAGGTGAACACTATGAAGAGAACAAAAATATAATTAATATAAGCCAGTGTATTACTACATAATGTGTTTATATAGTGATATATACTTATTTATTCTGAATCATCAAATTGACAGCTGTTCCTAGTTTTGAGACTTTGCATTCTGAAGTGCAAACCATAGTGCAGAAAGAATTGCTGTACTGAATACCTCACAGACAGGCTTCCATCCTGGAATTCATTGACTTGTTGAGAAACGTCGGTCAGATGTTCTATAATAATAAATAATCATTGCATGTTTCAATTTAGTACAGAGAGACAGTTGGTTAAAGCATATATTTATTAGTCACCATAGCAACATTACTTGGTATGTTTTCAGTTGCACACCAGAAAGCACACACAGTGACAACAGGCTGCTTTGCAGGTGAACATTCAAAGCAATTATTCATTACTCTTACCTTATCGTCAACCACGAGTGTAGAGACAAATTTATCTATTGTTATTACAGTATAGTTCCGTGCAATCAGTAGTCAAACAGAGAGTTACACTCATATATATCTACAGTACATACATATTTTAAAAGGGGTAGGCCAAGTTTTGCAGTGTTTTAATTGTCACACTGTAACAGATATTTTTATGTAGTTGGTTTGTTTTTCATAATTTTGTAGCAATACACACTGTATAATGTATTTAGTATACACAGTACAGTTCTAAAATAGAAGTTCTCTTTTAATGCATTCTTCAACCCCAATTTTGACATGGCATGCTGATGTCCTGATACAATCATTCGGTCTGCATATCTCTCTGCTCTTACAAAATACAAATTTGTGGATTGATGGATAAAAAATGAGAACTAGAAACACACATCACATATTTAAACCCAAAACAACAGTTCATCAACACAGGAAACAATGTACCTCACAATGCAATTCACAGCATTTAAAACACACAGTTAATCTTGTGAACAGTAAAATTAACTTGAAACTATTGCTACTGAATAAATTATTCCTTAGACCATTATTTCTTCACATTTGATGTGCAAATATTATGCTGATGATGTAAGATACATATGTGAATTTATTGCATACATTCAGTGTAGTGGATGAGATGATGCTTGTGATACAGAGCAATATTAAACAACATTGTCACAAAGCAACAATTACAGCTGTCCTCTTACCCAAGGACACAGATCAAATGAATAACTATTAATAAACAATGAAGTCACATGCATGTTCCTTAGGGTAGAAATTCAGTAAAGGTATATACTGCTTTGGCCCACTCTTGAGCAAGCACAAGACAATGTTTCTCTTTCATTATGTTCACTAAATCTTTGTTCACTTAAATTTCAACTTGGATGAATATAAAGTCACAAAGCCTCAACAAATTGTTATTCAATTTTTCAAACTTCTTTGCACTTTGATTGCCTGTCTTCGTGAGGCGAGGGGTGCTTTTACTGCTGGAACCTCACAAGAAGCAACCGCATGCTTGTAGCTGAAGTTTTTAAATATTGAATGGACTGAAACTCTTGTACACCCAAATCTTTGAGGTCTGAGGCTCAACTGAATGTTATGAAAAACTCTTCTATAGCTGTATAACCATCAGTGAAAATGAATGAGGAGAGGATTCCACAAAAAAGCCATGAAATCAATTAATCTAAAAATGGTTTGTAAAACAAAATTAAACACAAGGTAAAATATTGCTTTTTTTCTCCCTGTATGTGTTAAATAAATAATTCACTTAAGAAAGGCTTGTAAACCAATAATCCATGTTTCTGAACAGAAAATGTACTAGTAAGTAACTTTCAAACATGCAGATCAAACTATATTTCTGTTCATTAGTAATAATATTTAATTAGTTTTTACTGAGGTGGTTAAGTCATTTTATATTAGAGGTCCATGAGTACAGTGACTGACTTTTTACAGTCTATTTTTAACAGTCTACTGCAGTAGAAAATAGGCCAGTAGCTTGGCATGTTTTAATTACGTAAGTGTAGAATATAACGTATAAAAAGTGATTGGACATTCAGTAATTCAGCATGTTTTTAATTACTTTGATGAATTCCCTCTTCCTGTTGATTCTTTAATATATATGGCGTGTTCACTTCAGTGTAAATCAGACATAATGCTTTAAATCAATTTTTCATGCCAATTAACTGCTCAGTGAGTAGCAAATAAACGAGTCTATCTACAAATTCTCTCTGCGATCTGAAAAAGGAACACTTGTCTGTTTACAAGATGCAACATAAATTGAATATTAATTATAAATTAAAAATGACATTTTTATTGATTCCTAATAAAATAATGATTATAGTTAGTGCCTTTTTATATGTTTATCAACCTTTCACAGTCATCACAGTAGCAGTAGCTTTAATGGAATTAAAGATAAGATTTTGTTGACATATGAAATGAAAGCAAAAGCCCATTGCTGTTTAATTTCTGTCAGACATGTTGGGGAAAAAAGGATACCGTTAGACTGATGTTCCTATGCTACCATGAAGAGAATGTCCATATTGGAAAAAAAACAAACTTTTGAAGCATTGCCAACAGAAACAAACTCACAACCAAGTTGGATTAATGAGTAGCCTACAACACTGTCCTAGTTCCTCCCACACTCAGTAGGCCTCCCACCCCACTTCTCTGGTCTGTGGAGTGGAAGGCTTACTTGGCACTGAGGTCTACCACCAGGTGCTGATAAGCCAGAGTGTTGCCTTTGAAGCTGGCAGCCAGTAGGATGTCTTTGTTGTCAATGGATACCAGGCTGAAGGCTCGTGGAGCCCGCATATTGAGCTCTTGGAAAGGTTGAAATCGCTGGGTGAGGTCATCCCACAGGTACACACGGGAAAATGAGAAGTCGCTTCCCAGAATTAGGTACTGGCGAGGGCCCACCGCAAAGGGATATACGGCCATGGAGCCGCGAGAGGGCAGCGTCTGGACCTCCACAAATCGCTGGCCCTCCCAGCGCATGATTTTGGAATCTCCAATGAAGCGCGTGAGACACAGGTAGACCACCTTGCGCACTCGGAAGTGCTTCACCATCTGCACGTCCGCCATGTCGGAGATTTGGGAGTGGAAGGCGAACTGCCGCTGGCTGCGGTTCCACTGGAAGACAACCGGGGGCTGGGAGGCACTGGAGAGGATGAGCCGAGGTTTACCATCCACCTCCAGGAATTCCACGTGAGTGTCGCGGTGCCAGGGGTGAAGGGACTGATGAGAGTAGAAGCCATTGCTGTTCCAGCGGTATAGGCTGGTTGAGCCAGCTTTGGAGCTGTCAGCTACCCCAAAATACCAGTCTCCCTCCAGCTGGAATGTCTCCACAAAGTTGGGCTTGCGGACACGTGTAGTGTCTATATCCTGGATCTTTACAAATCGCTGAGGGTCCTCTTCCCACCTGCCAAGTGTTGACCAATGGGGTCAGTGGTTATTCCATCAGATACCATGTTTTCACAGACTGACTAAAACAATTGCCACCATTTTTCCAGTTTGTCTACACATGCAGGTAATAATAAACTATTGCAAATGAACACATGTTCAATGAATACATGCTGCATGTACTGTGCTTTTGGTAAAGCAGAAGTGAAAGTAGTGGGAACTCACTTGTAGATGTGGGATCCACCAAAGAGTTGAGCCACCACCATGTACAGAGTGTTATTAATCACCACGGGCTTGCAGTAGATGGCTGAGCGAGCTGAGAAAGACATATATCAGCATCAGTATTTTCATTATCGTCATCATCATAATCATCATTATCTTCATCATCTTCATCATAATCATCCCAAGAATTCTGAGCAGGCAAGAGTTCCATTTGTGAATGTTGTTAGAAGACCAGTGTACAGTTATGTTATGTTGCTCAACATATTGATTTTTCATAGAATAGATGTTTTCTAATCAAAGGACAGGGAAAGGAATGTATCTACATATGCTTGTCCCATGCTTATCAAAGTATTTCAATTATGGATATTGGCAGTGGTCTTCTGTACAGCTGCAGACATTTTCTGTCCCTGAAAAGTATGCTGAGCTGCAGAGGTCTTCTGCTGCCCTTGTGTGATTGATGGGTGTATGCAGCAGGTCTCTCCATCTCTCTTATCTCTCTGCTCACCAGTCCCTCCATGATACAGCCTGGAAACTAACCTTCCCCCCACCCTCAACCTCACTCCCAATCCATTAGTTTAAAAGGCCCTACATCTATACAGAAATAGATCACATGGGCATTTTTATCAGCCATAACCATCAAAGATTAAATAGTTTGGGTATAGGCTTGTATCTTGCCATACATACAACCTAAAACACTTGGAAAATGTAGGTTCTCTGGTTTTAGAACAAACAAGAAAATGATTAGTTTCCTTGCTGGATGAATGAATAAATGAATCTAGCAGCCCTGACCTTTATGGTCAGTTCACAGAACTTTGGAATGGCTCATAAAAAAATTATCTGGCATCATTTGTATTCTGATAACAGTGTCAAAAATCGTATTGATCACAAGACTAAACTTGCCTTCTAAACACCAAGGCATGCTGCCCATCAAATATGGAGGAGTCCTTAAGTCCTTTATGAATGCTGCTCTCAAGAATTCTATGAAAGAAATTAGATATGCAAAGAAGACTCACATGTGATATTGTGGTACTTCCTGAAGACCATCTCCACATGGTCCCAGACATACAGTGTGCATATCCCCGTGTCTGGCTGTGCGAAGACTGCAAACTGGTCATCATTAAATTCATAGGACTCCACAGACACAGACTGGAAGGGGAAGGTCTCATACACAGCAAAGTCTACAGGGAGACAGAGGAGAGGAGAACTGTCCAGTTACTAAAACACACATGATCACACTGAGAATGCTCACACCCCAAAATAGTCACTTTCCCATTGCGTTCCCCAAGAGACCTGCGCTGATGCAGTTGAAGTCTCGTGGGGTGAGGTCATGGATACGCCTGCCCTGAAACTCAAAGGGGCTGGAACAGTAGATAGCTGGCACTGAGGTGTTAGTCTTCTCCATCCAGTCCACCAGCCACTTGATCTTACAGTCACAGCGGAAAGTGTTTCCTCGCAGATCTCTAGAAACCCACAGGACAGAACCATGGGGTCTCAGTTCTCTCGAAGCAACAAAGCTTCAGCACCATTATACTAACAGGTATAATTATAATGAAAAATAATGAGTATTATCACAATTTATTTCCCACGAGAATAGCTTAGAATTCACCCACCCGTCTCTTATTGGCATGTGGTCTATAAACAGGCTTTCAGAGAGCATTAAAGGCAACAAATAATGTATGCAGAGGGCTGCATGCTCACAGGTCTGTCAGTATGTCCAGGTGTCTGAAGAGGTCTCTTGGAAGGACCTGCAGGTTGTTATTGGACAATGATCTGAAAGTGGAGAGGACCACAATTGAACCCTAATATCAATGCACACATTCCATGGGCAGCAAAAATATCTGTTGTTCAGATCAGAACAGCCAGACTGAAAAATAGTCTTTACCCTCACGTTTGTTCAGTAGATAATCCTGAGCTGTGAGATTTGTGATGTAGTCACAGGATTATGTTTTTTTTAAGAATCTCAATGACTTGATCTGCAAAACTTACTTACATAGGTTTTACATAGTACAGCATTGATGTTGTATCTTCTCATATCAAGTCCCTGGTTATGGGTATGCACTTTGCACTTTGTTGTACGTCGCTCTGAATAAGAGCGTCTGCCAAATGCCATTAATGTAATGTAATGTAAAAGTATAATTCCTAAGGCAACATCATCAAACTGGCTTAGAAACAGTACCTCATAAGCACATTCCACTGGACATTATATAGACATTATATACTGTATACAGTCTGAGAACATTCACTATTGTTGAACTTTATGAGCCTAAAGTACTGTAATTAACTGAATGCTAGACCTTCTGTCCTTTTTTATTTTCACCCATAAACAGCAGGCTTAATTTTAGGTCCAGCAAAAAATGTTGTATGGCTCGAGAGATTAGGGCAATGTCAAATCTTATCAGAATGCTATTAAACCGAGCCTGCCTGTCCCAAAGGAGAAAAGGAGATACACACAGGTGAGTCAATGCTTTCAGTCCTCTGAAAGTGTGCTTGGACAGGGCCTGAATGTCATTGTTTTCTATGAACCTGAAATATAAAGGGAGAAGAAGAGAGAGTCAGCAAACACAATGTCCTTGTGGCAAACATTCAAGCCATAGCATGATTCAAGAGCATCACCTCATTAAAATCTTATCTTGTCAAGCCAGAGTATAAAATATGTCAGAACCCTGTGAGAATACACATACAGCACCTATCTTTAACAAGGTGGACCTGCCAGCTTAATTGATTGATGAGCTGCCAACAACCCAAAGAGAAATGAATCGATCAAACCATCACTTGCACCATCTTCTCTTGCATTGGTATTCACAGTGCACATCCAAGGAAACACTTCCACCTCTTAGTGACACTGCTATGGGTCAGTGGAGGAGCATAATTAAATTAAGAGCTTTTTAATACATTGGCATACCAAACACGTGTATCCTACACCATTCATTAAAGAGTAACATTTGTCTTGTTAAACATTTTAATTTAATGATGTCTATATTTATTCCTTATTAATTATTCATTTATTTATTTCCATTTAAAAGCCTTTCCCGCAGTTGATTATCTTGTGCACCCATTAAGCAGAATTCATGTCATCAGAGTATCCCACCACCTGAATCTTAAGTAGCCTTGGTGGGAGTCACAAATGAAGGCATACTGTACTGACCTTGAACATTAGCTAAGATAGTGAGAGAGCAGAAATGCATTCTGCCCTGTAAAAACACTCGCTGTTCACTGCTTTTCTAAATGCATTAGATTGATAATGGTAGAAGTAATGTTAATGGTAAAAGTGGCTGATCAGCACCTAAGCACCATCGTTTTCATGCTGCCACTATTATCTGTAATCGATGATGTGCAATTGAAGAGCTGACGTGTTGTCAATATATGATGTAGCACACTGAATGTCTAAATAGAAAGTTAACAGCAACCCTTGGTGCACTGTTCAGCAGTGGTTTTTGGCTGGACCAAAACCACTAGAATCCAAAAGATGCTATCGTGATAGGCAAAGAAGAGGATTACATTTTACGCAATATGACAAAACCATTTGGAAGCCATCCCAAAGAAGACCTAATGTTTTTTCAAAATATGCACATAGGATGAAGCTATATGCTATAAAAATCGCATGCCTCACCAACCCTGATATTTAATATACTCTCAGAAAGGTGGAGGTACATTTTTGTTTGGATTAAGGATCAAATTTCCCAAATGTACTCTAAAGTTCCAGGAATGTTCTCTTTAGGTACAAATAAGTACGTTTTCCAAGCAAAAAAGGTAAAAATTACTCACATATTGCTGACTTGGGGTACAATGAATTAAAAATAAATACAGCACAATTCACTGTCTGACTGAGCCTCTGTGGAGGCTATGAGACAGAAGACCGTTAGCTTGTGTCTATATACTAAGTGTTTTTTCCAGCTGGTTGTCTACACCGCTGGTTAAGCCCATCCTGGTACAGAGTGTGAACCAGAGGAACAGCCATGGGCTTGTTAATACCCAGGTTGCATCCAGACGCGTCAGGCATTGCGCTAGATGAGGAAATGTGGGCTCATTAGCATTCACCAAGGGGAGCCACCCAGGGCTGCTGGCAGCCCCCACGCCTGAGGCTGGACCGCAGCCAGATCCACACAATCACTTTATGGAAGTTAATGCATTGCTCCTGCGCCCCTCTGGCAGGCAGAGACAGGCAAAACCAAGACCATCAGCAATTTAATTTTCCCCCTTGTCCATCAATTAGCATAATAGCCAGTTCGTCTTCCATTGGTAGAGAGGGCATTCTGTGGGAATTAAAAACCTGATGCTATTGGATGTTTCACAGACAGATGTATTCAGTCTTACATCTTAAAATGCAAGATAATAACCTTTATCTAATTAGAATTTTCAAGCATGTGCGCTCTGTGTGCGGTGAGGCTTTTTAAATGCTACAATACCATAGACTAAAGAGCAGAAAAATAATCTTATTTAGATGTAATCATACAAGACTCTCACCGTGGAAATATGACAAGGTGGCATCAGTCTATTTTACAAGAGAACAAACATGTACACTGCAATGTGTGTTTACACATGCAGTACATTGAAGATTTGGCAGGGTACAAATGCAATCAGACACTTACAGGTACTGCAGATGGGCGAGACCAGCAAATGCATCATCAGCTATTAGAGAGAAGGTGTTGGAGTTGAGCAAGCTAGATAGAGAGAGAAGGGGGGGGGGGGTAGAGAGAGAGAGAGAGAGAGAGAGAGAGAGATATCATACATTGATACAGGAGAAATATGCTGTGAAACAACACACCAGGGAATCGGGAAGTGTGTACATGCTGCGAGGTATATGTGATTTGTGTAGTACTCCCCTCTGCTTTGCTCTGTCTCAGAATGAAGATGTCCCCATTACAGAGAAATTCCTCTGCAAGATTCTCCCTCTTTTCACACCCCATTTAATTCTTCAATTTACTTCACTTCAGTATTTCTAAAAATCTCTAATTTCTCTCGTCATGAACAGCATTTCACCCCTTACAGATCTGCTTGTTTTAAAATTGAACTGTGTTCATTAAAGCATGTCAGGTTCTGGATTCATTGCATTTGTTTTACACTGTACACTCAAGATTTTGTTTCTTGGTGCATTTGCAATAACAAGTGAGCCATAAAGTCCCAACAGCACCAAAATGAGTACCACTACATCTGATATTAATGTGTCTACTGCAACTACCAGGACTAATATTATTATTATTATTATTATTATTATTATTATTATTTAATAATAATAATAATAATAATAATAATAACAATAATAACAATCATCATCATCACCATCATAATCATCATCAACATTCAAAATCAATATGTAATAAAAAAGGTTCTTAGGCTGTTAAAATGAAAAAGAGCACTGCAGTGTTGTACAGACTGTGAAGTTCCCCTTCAGGGGCAATAATTTATACAGCAGGCACTCATTTCCAGCCCTGGAGCACAGGGGGTTTAAACCAATGGCAGGACAGATAACTGGTAATGGGCATGCCTTCTAGTGAAAATCACCATTGCATAATAAACCTACTGGAAGTATGCTCATAAATTTGGGTACATAACACTTGCGTATGAATCAGTCTTCAGCAGTAAACTGTGGTCTCAATGGTCTGTGCAGGAGTGGAAAAGAGCTCAGTAGTAACTCATCAGAGATTCCTCAAAACTATGCCTTCGAAAGCTCACCTGGTGTCAACTGTGAAGAGTAACTGTCTTCAGGACCTTAATATGCACATTTATGATTTACAATAATAATCAAATGTTTCAAAATTTCCAATGTCCATAGCCCTTTTGTTTTCTATGGTCATAATCATCTGATGTAACCTTATAAATTGGAGTGGAGAGGCTAGGGAACCATAAAGCCACACACACACACACACACACACACACACACACACACACACCCATAGCCCATGAAAGTAGCGGGCAGAGTTGTCCCATTGTTACGCAGGCCAGGACTGAAGGGACTCTGTCATCAGTTGTGACACTGACACTGATACAGAGCACCAGTCTCATCACAGGCATGGCACTAGCTGCTGATAACTATCTCTCAAAGGACCTTGGGGGTGATGGTGGGGGGGTCCATTGATGGGGCTGAACAATACGCAAGATCGAAACTGTCAGCGCATGAGCCAAACTGTCAGGACTTAGGACTCAGAAAGGTCATCCAGCCAGTGGTGGCTGAAGGGAAGACCATCTCCTGTCCCAAACAAGCAGTGTATGGCTTTGTCACACTGAATGGATGAGAAGGAAATCCCAACATCGTATCCGTGAAGACTTAGTGGACATGTTGCCTTTCTGTGGATGTGGCACAATGACGGCGAGAGTATACTCACAGGAACTGCAGAAGGTGGAGGTGAGAGAAAGCTCCCTCTGGTATCTCTGTGAATGCTGCATTCACCATCGTCCTGCAGAAGAGACCACAACATACTTCCTGTTTGTGCACGGTTCAACAATCATCATCATCATCATCATCATCATCATCATCATCATCATCATCATTACAACCACAGTCATCTTTATCCTCCGTCTCATCATCTTCATTATAAACATCATCAACATCGTAATTCTCCTAATGCTCATCCACATCAATGTTATCATTCCTATACTTTTCACCATTATCATCATCATCACCATTGTTGATATCTTCATCACAATATTGATCATCAATAAGATCATCCTTATCATTCCTCCTCATCACTATAATCATTGCCCTGCCTATGTGCATGAACATAATTAACATCATCATCATCATCATCATCATCATTATCATCATCATAACTTTTACCACAACCATCGTGCAGCAGGGCTCTCTTGAAACCTGCTGACTCCAAAATGTAGACCTTTGGGAATGTTGGGTTTATTTTCTCTACTGGAGCCTGCGGTTCTCTTTGTCCTGCACTCATCCTTGCTGTGGAGTTCATACTCTATTTTCTGATTCTACAATAGTACTGTGGTTATGGGTGCCTGGCAGAATAATGAATAATAAAAATGAATAGCTCATTTATTATGTATGATTACCCAGCTATCTGCATTTAAAATGGTCATGATTTCAAACAGTCTAAAATGGCTGCATTCCAGACTTGGATTCAACTGTATATTTAAAGAATTGTAAAATATGCTTTTTTGAATTTAGGAATGCAATGTATTTGAGAATAAAACAGATGCATTTAAATAAGTCAGAACATTGTAAAATCAAATTAGATTTCAAAATGTGAGCAAGACTCAAAAAGAGAGCAGCAACTGAAATTATTACAGTGAAATTAGTACTGAAATAGGGAGGTAAAAAATACTACCTACTTTCTTTGAAAAGACAACTACTTTTGGCCTTGAAATGTAATTGGAATTTTTTTCAAGTCTTTCAAATATATGAATATGTGGAAATCCTAAATCCTGTATTATCCTAAGCATATTTTTCAACATTATTTCAACATTTTTCTAAGAAAAACCAGGGGCAATAAAAATATATATTGTGTGTACAAAAACATATAGCTGTTGGGGAATAGGGCTTCACAAGAGATGAACAACGTACCTACAACTAAGTATATAACATAACCAACAACAGTTTGATGATATCACTTTTATTGGACAGAGGACACTACTGCGTTTCCTGCATACACATATATTAGCCAATGAAAATGTGCTATTTTATTATCTGTTTGATATCTCTCTGGTCTAAAACAGTTTCATTCTTAAGTCAAAGGGGATATAAAGAAGACTTATGGCAGTCCTGTGCTACATTGATGCAGGCTTCTAAGAATCTCCCAGAATATCAGTACTCAGGGTGCAATCTATATATTGAGTCAGCATGTGAGCGCTACAGAGAACGTCATCTCTTAAGTAATTGCCTGCTGCACTTGGATTGAACTTTTCTAACAGCTTCAATTTATTAGAAAGGTTTGATCAGCTTAAACTGGGACAGGCAGCTTCCCTTTTCTAAACATTCACATATTCTCCATTCTAAATCCAGGACAGTTCCACCTTGAATTGTCTTCTGCTTATGTAACTGTAATGAACGTATCCACAGGCTGACTTCCATCACAACGAGGGCAGATCTATCATGAAGAACAGGTAATGGGGTCTTCTGGGATAAATGCCTTATGGTTCACTAAAGTTTGAGCTCATCAATCAGTGTTTTAGGTCAGATCAGCAAACCGGTAGCCTGAATTAATCATTTATCCTTAACTTTGACCGGCAATTACCTTTAAGTGTTGCTTTTTTTCTTTACAAAAACAATTTGGCAATCACCAAAATTCATCAATCCCCAAAATAAACCTGCCAAACTGTGAAGAACGTAAGTAACACTTTCGTGTATCTGCGAGTCAAAGTTAAGGACAAACTTTGGTTGAATCCAGGCCAGTGTCTTTCCAAGTATTCTGGCCCGAAGTCCCTTTGGTCCCCTGCAATCAATGCAGTCTTATTACAGGTTGACTGGAGTAGTCCCACAGACTGAGGCAGCAGCACAAAGCCGCAGCCAGGCAGTCCCTCACAGTTTTATTTCCATTTCACAGCCAATCCCCCAACCTCTTCATTCAAATCACCCACAGAACACTGAAGTGCTTGCTTTGTTTTATTGATCTCTCTCTCTCTCTCTCTCTCTCTCTCTCTCTCTCTCTCTCTCTCTCTCTCTCTCTCTCTCTCTCTCTCTCTCTCTCTCTCTCTCTCTCTCTCACAAACATTCACTCATGCATGTACACCCACACAGACACACACAAACACACACCATTAAATACTATCCAGAGAGCTTTGGTAATAGTGATGTTTCACAGTGGAATTATAATAAGTTAACTGTAATTCACACACTAAATGTTTGGTAATGGGGACACTCCAACAAACAGCTCAGTAGACCCTGCTGAAGCTGAAGCTGAAGCTGGCTGAATTACACAGCATAAGATGGCACCCTGGACTATCTATTTTTCCCTTGCAATTAATTGAACAGTGTTCATTTCAGATATTCATCATATGGTGCCCCTTGGTAGACGAGCAGCAGGACACCACGTTGCATTATGTTGATGCATTAAATTATGAAATCAGATTGCGGCTATGACAAATGACACTGTTTTTCACATCACCTCCTTAAAGAATGGACTGCAATGTGCCTACTGATGATGAGGTCATCATTAGCTAAGTGTGTGACATCACAGATCATTCCTTCACTGTCATATAATGCAGTGTTCCTTGAGAATGGCTGTCAGGCTTCCTGTAATGCTGGCATACCGGAATGCAAAAGTAACACATGCACGCCAAAACACTACAAGTACATAAGGGAGCAGACAGCATACAGACAGACCAACAGTTAGACAGACAGACGGGAGACTGTGGGAGAGTGCTCAGGACTGTACTCACAGGGAGATTATTCCAGGAGGGAAGCTTTTCGGAATGGCCTTGGTGTCCACACAGAAGGCGCTGTCTTTGGTGCACGAGCAGGATGCAGGGCAGCGGGGAATCTTTGGGGCCCTTCTGGCCCCGCAGTCCCCCGCCAGGCAGAGCAGCAGGCACAGGGCAGCCAGGTGGGGCAACCCCGGCCACCGGGGCACCCGCCTCGGCCCGGCGTCAGGCATCCTTCCAATGGGGAGGGGAGCGAGGGTCCGGGGCGGGAGGCGGCGCGGCTTCTCAAAACTTTGGGCGCCTCTCTCAGGCTGAAGGAAAAAGAGCTGAAATCCGACTGTGACTTCTCAGCGACCGGCAGCGGAGATGCTGCTCTCCCGGCAGAGAGAGAACGAGCTGAGTTACAAGCAGGATAGAGAGAGAAAGGGGGAGACACAAAGAGAGAGAGAGCAGTCCTAGGGTGCCGCATGTGTCTGAGTGCGCGCGCGTGCGAGTGTGCCTGTGTGAGTGCCTGCATTCGCGCGCACGCATGCGTACGCGCGCAGCGGTGTGTGTGTGTGTGTGTGTGCAGCGTTGGCTGCGCCCCAGCTCTCTCTGGTGCAGCTGTCACATCCCTGCGTCCGGCTGCGATTTGCCGCTCATCGCAGGGCTCGTATGCAGCGCCGCTCACATTGAATTATTAATCACAGCCCAGAGAAGCCTTTCAGAGACAGCCCAGCCAAAGAGCTCCGTCCGGGGGAGGGGGGGGGGGAGGGAGCGGAGGGCTGGCGGAGTGGAGGTGTGTGTGTGGGGGGGCCTCTCAGCCACATTCTCTTTCTGAGATGGCCACCTGGCGTGGGGACCCAGAGGTGGTGGGAGAAGGCAGGAGAAGAGAGAGGAGGAGAGTGCTGTCTCTCCATGTCACTGCCTGCACAGAGACAGCCAGAAAAGGATGGCTGAGCATTACAGCATGTAGAAACAGCTACTGCATACTAAACAAAGCCACTGACCCCGTTTCAGACTCCCGAGCTACAGAAAACCCTGTTATATTTCAATAATTACTGTATATAGGGTATAACAAAAAAAACAACAACTGATAAAGTCAATTCATATGCGACTGGACTGAAGGTTTCACCTGGACACTGTATCTACAGTGGGCTCCAGAATTATTGACACTCCTGACTGGCAATGCACAAAAAATACTTCAGAAAATAAGCTATTTTATTACTGAGATAAACTCAGAATGCTGAACATGTGAAAAATGCTGGACTTGATTAATGTTTCAATGAAACAAACCAAAAAAAAATCAAACATTCATTTAATAATCCTTACCAGAGTTGGATACACAAAGAACTAAATCAGGGGTGCCAATAATTATGAAACCCTTGATTTTGGTGAAATCTATTCTTTATTAAAAGCCCACTGTATGTCATGAATATCTACCTCTTTCAATATATATGTACATTATTCTACTCTTCTCACATAGAACAACGATATTTTAGCTATATTTTAAATGGTACTTTTAAATCTGGAAATAACAGGACAAAAGTCAAAGGTGCATGCACAGTTCTAACAGTACAGACCTAATGACTCTCTGTGCAGACATAACATCTCTATCAGTAGCCTATTTATTCTCTTGTATCATATTCTTTATCATATTTTCCAAATATTACTTCCAAACATGTTAAAATATTCGAGAACTGCCAGAACAGAATGTGCAAATTGATTAAAGCCAAGTCCAACAAAATTCAGTATTAGATGTTAAGTGATAAGAGAACATTGAGTTTTATTTGATCAAGGTTTGCGAAAAGTCCATATAAATCACAAGACTAGAAAATGTCACAGTGCTCTACAGACAAGCCACACAACCAATCTGAAAATGTATCAGTTTGAAGGGACATCTTATTCAAGTGGTGCATGTAGTTGTTGTGATGCTGCATCAAATAGCCACAGGGGGTGCTATTGTCCACATAAATGAGAGGCTGAGTACAGGATGGCAGCAGTCAAGTGGCGAAGGGGTGGGCTGTGTGGTGCCAGGCAGAGCCAGCTCTCCTGCACAAGGAGATCCTGTCTCCAGCAGACAGTACTTCTCTCTCAGACATTTACTTTCCAACAGCATGATCACATACAGTAGGTCCCCATGGGAACTGCAGCCGTACAGGCAAGAAAGAGAAGCACTCAGACTCAAAGAGGGAGAAACAACCACATCCTCCATGACATTGTCACGCCGGGTGTCTACAGCCCATCTGATTTTAACAAAGCTTTCCTTACATCACGAGAACACTTTAAAATGAACAGCTATGTATAATTAATGAGAGCAGATACAATGCATCACAATCATTACAAGGGCACCAATACTAGTGCTAATGCTTCTGCTGCCAGTACTAGAAGAATGCACTCGTGGAACTTTTATGTGGCCACATTTTATTGATTTATATATTTTATATATATATATATAATTCTTCTTTCTGTCACTTCAGAAAAACACATATAATCAAAAAATATTGAAAGGCTATGTCCAGCTGTATAAATTGACACTATATAAAAATATGTAAGTTGCTCTGGATAAGAGCCTCTGTCAAATATACATAATGTAATAAAATGTAATGTAATGTCAGTTTTCTATGCAGTCAATATGGCAATTATTGCGCGGCCATTTGGACTTTCAGGTTTAAATATTCTTAAATCTTCACTATTTTCACATCATCATGCAAAGGGCTGAAACCGAGTATAAAGAAATATTTTGAGCTGAACGTCTTTGCAGTTGATGAAAAGGATTTTTTTGGTGTTACAGAAATTGTTATAGCCACAGAATATTTCTTGTTCATAGACATAAAGACATTGTTAATCTTTCACTTCAGTATTGATAGTGTGGCTGAAGATATTACAATTACTGCAATGGCGCCCCCTGCTAACCATTTATGAGTACTTCAGCTTCTGCACACATACGGTTTTCTCATTATTGCACAGTCCTCATTGCTGTCCAAACAAATCGACGCCGTTAAATAATAATTTAATCCCTCGATCTGCTGTTGCTAATTAAATTAAATGTAGTCAGGTAGAATCGATTGGAATACTTGTATAATCTTTTTTGTATGAATAAATCAATTTAAAAAAGGTAAGCTAAAAGCTGTGACTGGCAACATGTTGTTCAGAAAAGTGTCACGTTATTTTATAAAACTGAAGAAATAACTGAATTCTCATTCATTGGCTCGGAATGTAAGAAAAGAGTTTTGCAGTGTTGCATTGATCAAGAGTCAGGACCCATCATCACACTACTATACTCAATGGGTGTGTAATGGGGTAGAAACAAAATGGGAGTCGCACAGAACATTATTGTGCTTCCACAAGCCTCCCTGCCAGCTCAGCCTTTGCTGATGTTACATTAACAGCTGCCTTTTTGGAAAGTGGACATTTTATTTCACAAATCTTCACTGTTCCAAAATAACTTCCAAGCTAAAAGAAAAAAAGTATTGAAAAGAGCAGCCCCGATCCCCTCAAACAGAAAACAGGCAACACACAGCCCCCTCTCTCCAAGCCCTGTGGCTTTACTTCCTGTGTTAAAACATACACTAAATCAGCCTTTCAACCCACCCACCCTGCTGGACTGGGATCAATGATCGCTTTCATACCAGGCTTCTTACCTGCGAGTCTGCCGAGAGGTTTGGAACACTCCTGTTGTACGTCACCCACTGGCTTCCTCTACTATTTTAAATTTTCTTTTCAGTTCAGCTTCCAAACCCACATCTCAGTCCAAGGCTTTGTGGCTTGAGAGGCACTGTCTGTCTTTGCTCACACATCAGTTTATGCCTTCTCCTCTGTAGTATACTGGCTGGAGGAGCTTCCCGTCTGCCAATATGAAAAAAAGGAGAAAGCACAGTGCATCCTACTTAACATTATGCACTGTACTTTCTCAAAAGTTTCAGTATGGTAAATGTTCTTAAATACCATTTAAACTCCACTTTGACATGTGAGAACTAGTTTAGTTGTCCCTGATTAAGATGTCCGCCAAAGGAACCAGTGGTGACAGCAGTAATAATAACGCTCAATGTCTGTGTCGACAGACAAAGTTCAGACATCGTAGCGGAAGATGTCCAAACCAGACTCAGGGAGCCACATGCTGCTCAACACTGGCCTAGCAGAGTAATGTCATTTGCAGACATAAAATGTGACCAAGGCTACCTTAATGGAGGTGAGCAAACATGTGCAAACGTTGATAGATATCTGCCAATCGATTCACCACTAATCCACTGAGGACAGGATCACACAACAATCCCGGGATTTAGCTGCTGGCTCAAATTTCCCTCTTTAAAGTGAATCAAGGGCAAACAGCAATTAATCTGTATTAAAGTGCTGGAGGTCTTCCTTTAGGGAATGGTAATATTATGACAGATTCAGACAGAACACTCATCTGATTATGTCATGGGAAAATACATACCATCTTTACGTCTATTCATTACAGCTAAGAAAATTCTATCGTTGACTATACAGTATTAATCCTTCATCCATTAAATCGCTTCCAAAATGAACAAGGTATGCCTTTTCCCCTATAGGCTCACTCACTTAATATGCTTAAGCCTAAACAGAACCATATGTAAACTATGTCAAGCAATCAGACGCAATTCAATTACACTGAGTAAGGAGGCATATGGCTCACGGGTAATTGATAGGATTAAAGTCCATGTGCAGTTGGCCCTCTTTGATTCATATCCTCACTGCTTGCTTGTCTAGAGAGAACAGTGCCGTCACTCACAATCACTTTCACTGGCAGTGTATGAATCAGAATGTTTTATGAACTGACATGCACTAGAGTCAGCTTTCTCCCTTTGGTGGGCCACAATGTCCATGGGACCATCTGTGACTCCATTACTATTAAGCAGATACTTTGAGGGACAGTGGCTACCCCAAGCTGCATTTGGATCAATAACTAGCTTTACGACCATCCTTCATCTTTGAAATATTCTGTTTATGTCACACTAATGAGCCTCTATGTGGACACAGTATGTAATTCTCATGTCAATCCATTTATTGGTTCTTTCAGAAATGGCCCTTGTTCATTACTGTCAGGCTAGGGGCTCTGGCCCGTGTGCTAGCTTAGCATCTGGTGTCTTTGGAAACCAAAGGCTAACAAAGTGAGTTTAGGCAGAAAAATCATGCTCCCTTTGACCAAATCTATATTTGGTAACAAGATCAAGATTGTTTCCCCTTACTATGATTTTTCTATTTGAAAAAAATAACAATAATAATAATAATCGTCGGGCTATTTGCTTGTTTGCAGTAACCTAATGCTTACAAACAGAATTTCCTTCAATAATCTGAACTAAAATAGCCACCTTCCAGTGATAACGAACTGTATAAACATCCTGCAACAAGAATGTTAAGATTAGACACAGTGAATCTTTGGCTTGCACCCAAAATACATTTTTGTGGGATAATTTTGGAAGGGGCCACATGTTAGACAGACATTTTTTTTGGTCTGATATATACTCACAGCAATTATATACATATATACTAATACAAATATTTGTGGATGTATACATGTTTGGATTCGGGGGATTTTTAATTATCTCTGGAAACAATGTAATTAGAGACCACATCAAATTTTCAGTTTATATGTCTGTGTAAAATCTAACTTAATATTCTTTCATTGGCCACATTTGATTTTATTTATTTATTTATTTATTTATTTCAGAATATTTATTTGCAGAAAATGACAACTTGTTAAAATACAAAAAATACATAGTGGTGTGATACATTAAATAATACAATATGGGGTGGTTTATTCATTATTTCCAGACTGCATATGATAACTGTACCTCTCTTTATTCTGTAATTAACTCATGTGATCCCCAATCACTCCATGATCCGGGTTCAAATGTACAAAATATGCCTTAATTCTCATGAAATTACACTTGCATGGCCCAAAAGTACATGTAATACAACTGGGTTTTTACTGGAACAAAAAATTGAATAATGTGGCATTGAATTGCCAGGATTTTACTCATGGGTCTGGATCTCATTCAACAGTGGGTCAAAGTGGGTTTAAAAGTTACTTTATTTAACCTAATGTGAATTTCAGAAACTAGTTTTAAAAATGTTCCAGCCAATGAAGTGTAAAACGGTAAATGTCTTCTCAGCGCTTCCAGACATGATCCTCCAGCCCAGCCCTTACACTCACTTCCCAGTACTGTGAGATCAACAGCTGAGACTGGTCTGTTCTCACTGGTAGTGGCATCACCATGGCCGGCCAAGGGACTGTGGTGAACGCGTGGGAGTTACGATGGGACATTATGAACAGACTGACTGTGCTGTGTGCAGAGAGGAAAGCACAGGAGTGGCTCTCCACAAACACAGCAACATCCAAAACCACACTTTCCTTCCGCTTGAACCAAACATTGGCTGCAGGGAGATTTAGCCAAATCCATAGCTCTTGACCAGTGGCGTCTCGTCGAGCTCAAAATTGGTAGGGCCTAAAACTTTCGTTTATACTAATAATTGATCTAATGCCGATTAAGTTAATAATAGTTTTCATTCATTTCTCTTGATTAACAAGCATGCCAATGATATGACAAATCAATTGGCAAGTAACATACAGCTTCTTTGTATTAAATGATACATTCATTTTATCCATTAAAATCCATTTTAATTCCTACGTAGCCACTTATCAAAAAAGATAGGCCTACCACTCTGTTGTCTACCATGTTAGCTTTCAGAATAACCAGCAATATCAAAACCTGTACTTCAAGATTGTTTCCACTCCAGTCTATTTTCCCAGTGTGAGTGTGGACGAAGAAATCGACGTGTCCACAAATGATGTTGATAAAATGTGCACAATTTTGCATATGGCATAGGTTGCTAGACTGCCTAATTAGGGAGCTATATCTAATGGTACTGAGTATATTTTGTGAATTCATCATTGTATTGATACTCAAGGAAAATCATAGGAAATCTCCTATGATTACAAGTGATTAAAACAGATTTTTCTCAATTGTATTTATCATTTAACATGATGTGAAGAAGCTGTGTGTTATTTTCCAATTGATTAGTAATAACATTGGAACACATGTTGATCAATGAAAATGAAAAAAGTCACATTCAGTTTTCTATCAGCACTCATTACATCTGGTGAGCCCTCAACTTCACAGCTGTTTCACGCTTGAAAAAAACAAAACAGCACACTGTACTGGGACGAGAAGCAGTGCCCCACAGCAACACTGTCAAAGACAGGGTATGTAGGCTACTTGTTGGAATTTGAAAGTGTATGTTCTTTTTTGTGGGCTTCCTCTGGCCCGGCGGGGCTGAAATCAAGGCTTGGCAGTGTAGTTAATCCTGGCTGATAAAGAGCCTGACAGCCCTGGATCAGGTGGCCGAGCCTGGGGGCGGCCGGGAGGAGGAGCCGGTGTTGAATCCACCTGTGGAGGAAAGCCGATCCGTCGGGGGAAACGGGCGGAGTTCAGGCCCGCAGGCGGTGGCTGCATTGTGAGGACACTGCGCCAGCACGTCAACCGACATCGTCTTCCTGCGATCGTTTTACACCCACAACAATCGGCCCAACTCCCCTCCTCTCCCTGCGCTCCTGCACTCCCCGCTCCAGTCCATTAAACCCCCCACGCCGATTCCTCCCCACACCTGGAGCAGGTCGCCTTATTTAACATCCTCTAAAACGCACTCTCAGTGCAGACAGCAGGATATTCATGAGTTACCCTTTACTGTTCCTCTGTGAACAGATGGAAAATGAGAAAGCTATTACCCTGAGTTAATTACATTTTCAGCAATGTTGCCTGTGGAACTAGAGAAGGCACAAACTTTCCACTTCTCTGAGCGAACAGTCCTCAGTTCTAACGCCAGCCTATTAGGGTGGAGTTGTACTGTGTGTGGCCTGGAGTCAAATCTTATGACACCTCAAATGACAGCTTTTCATCACATTACTGGTAGACAGCTTGATAAACGTAAATGCCAAATGTGCTTCCATATATTGTCTAGGACAAGAATGAAAAGACACATTCCTTGAAGGATAACATTTAGCACAGTTTAGGTGCAATTTACTGTTCACAGCTCATCTTTCCCTGTAATGATCAGAAACATAATATCATATAAGGTGTTTCATCAGAAAGAAAATTTGATATAGATATGTCAAAAACTGACATTTCAAATCTCAAAGCCTCTTCCTTGATCACCTCGACACGTTCATGCAACTTCCTTTTACCATGCTTTTCTGGTTTTATTGGGCTACTAGATAACAGGGTTAGCATTAGTAATACATTTCTTTGGGGTCACAGTGGGTATATCAAATCAAATCAAAACAATTGTATAGCTCTTTTTACAGAGAACATGACATGGTTTTCAAAGAAAAAGAAGTAAAATTGGGTTATAGGGTTTAGCCTGCGGCCATACAGTGCGTAAAGCTAACAGTGGATCACCAGAATCACCAGAAGAAGAGACAAATGAGCACACCCATTCTGCTTCAGACCCAAGCAGATTGCTTAACAAGAAGCGACACATGAGAAACACAGAGCCGACCGCACTTAATTTGCCTGCCGTTGACTTGAGTGTGGAGTAATTAATTCTGCCTGTCATACGTGTGCAAACATGCCTTGCCTCCACTCTCCCTGCACCCATTAAGCATGCTAATACTGACAATAGTAGGCATGTAATGGTGTGTTTTCCATCAGCTGTATTGATTGCATCCTGAGGTAAAATACGAGAATGGATCTAACCTTCCAAGAGCCTCCTCTTTGAACCCTCAGAGAAGCGGCTCTAAAGAGGGAGGTACAACAGCCGCCCTCTCTCTGTTCATTCCGGCGATTCCGAGCCAAGAGAGCAGACGAGGCCTGGTGAAGCCGATGACGCCGGGGCGCGGGGGGGGGGGGGTTTCCGGAGCGTTCCGTCTGATTGATGGTGTTCTCACCCCAGGTAAGTGCAACACCTGCAGGAGATGGAGGAAGGTCAATGCACATGTCCGTCACTGTCAGCGCAGTGGGGGCACTGATTAACGAGAGGGGGTCCACTCAGATGCTCCGCCCAAGGTCTGATTTCAAATGGGATTTCAAGAAGGACCTCGGTGTCGCCCAGTCTGAGCAGACTGGAAACGATGTAACGATAACCTTAGGTCGTGCTTCAATTGGATCTTAAACGCAGTATAAATGCACAGCAATTACATTCATAAGTACAGGCATTTCCTTAGCAGATTCTTTGCAATTACATACAGTTTTAGGAATGGAGTTTGGGAAGGGGTTAGGTTTTGGGAAAGGGCTAAGAGGTAAGTGCAATATAAGGGATAATGGCATATCAGCTGCAATTACACAAAGTATAAACTTCTCACATTAGCTGGTAGACAGTAACAGTAACCTGCGTTGTACTTACTATGTTGTTACAGTACAATTGTATAGATTTATAAACCCAGAGTTTTTTTTGGGTTATGGTGAGTGGGCACTACAGAGATGAGAGGAAGGTAGCTAGCAAGCATTCATTGGCTCCCTGCAGAAATCTCACCTACCTTAGTGGAATTGCTCGCACATATAAGAGAAAGTAGCATGACACTCTGGTGAACTCTGAAATGTTTCATCTGAAAAGGCTCTTGTCATACTCCCATATGGCCATCTCTGCTTTGTGGGACAGCACAGCCTCAGCTGAAAACAATTATTTCTATTGTTTTGCTGCATGTAAACAATCTCTGTGTTCCTTTTTTCATAAATTATTTTATTTACTCTCCATAAATCTCCCAGCACAGACTGTAACTCTGTTTTACAGGTCTGTCAAGTAGAACTGCTTTTGGAAATCTGGAAAACTATAATAACACTGACAGGATGCAGCAAATACTAGAACAATATCAAGGTTAAAGCTGCGAATGTTATGCTCATTGTCAAATTGTCATAGAAGGGTATGTCTGCATTCCCTGCTAAACAGCTAGAACAATAAACAAAGGAGTTTGGCATCTCAGATAGAGTCCTATAATCCAAAGGCTATATGGCTAAAATGTTCAAAAATAAAACAATAAAAATGAAATATAAATTATCGAAGTGGGGAATACCCCAGCAAAAGGCAAACTCTCCTTTATGTGAGATTCATAAAGTCTTTCATAAATCAGAGCAACCATTTCACTGTGTTAATCAGTTCCCTTTTTTTATTTATTGTCATCCAATAAAAGAAAAAAGGCTTCCTTTTATCAGGCCCTGTAACAACATTATTACATTATCATGGTGCAAGCTGAACATGGCTGTGTAAAACCTGTGATTTACTACCCGTCAGAGTAACTAACTGCAAATGTCATGCAATGGGAGTGGGCAGGCCTTATATGGGGCTTCTTTCATCCCCAGTCTCACAGAGGTCAGATGCAAGGACAGATGAACCTGAAGGTCCATCCTGTGCATCAGAAACAGAGGAAAGTACAGTTGAAACTCTCCCTCGGTTCTCTTCTCTGTGAAACGAGCTGTTGAACGTTCAGGGCAAGCTGACTGTCACCTCCAAAACATGGCACTGGGTCTTAGTCTCTCTACGTGCCTCGAGCACCCAGCTCCATCTGCCACCTTCAGATCTGGATGTTACCGTCTTGCCCACTGTTTGGTCATGACAGGGTTGGCACGTGTATCACGTGCCTCCATGATTATGTAGATCTGCCTCCCCAACCCCCTAACCCTAGGGTGGGGGCCAGAGAGTGAGACAGCAAAGAGAGGAGACAATGCCCCTCTTTTGAGTGACAGGCTTTGCCCTTTGCTTGCCCTGCCTGTCAGCTCCACCCCAGTGAGCAGGACTCCGCAGTGGGCACCTGTCAGAGGCACAGCGATCCCACAGACAGGGGCTCTGGGCCCCAGCACAAAGAGCGGGAGGCCAGAGCCCGCTCTTCTTCCTCCGCTGTCATGCTCGTCTCACCATACTGTCAGACTTACTGAGCACCACGTCTGCTGGCAGCTCTGATGCCATTTCAAGACACTTCAGATCTGTGCATTTTTCTAACCGAAGCCACAAGTGGAAATGAATGACAAGCACAATGAGTCACCCATCTTCTGAGGCTCAAATAAGCTAAGACATGCTTTGATTTAAAAAAGAAGAAAACACTAGACTCAGACATCGCAAGTCTATGACAGAGCATGGTTTTCAAAAAAGTTGACAAGTCATGAGTTATGAGTGTGAGAGCGAGAGACACAAAAGAAGACTGAAAGACTGAGGAGCCACAGAAGCAAGACATTTACCATCATTTACCAACTTCACATACAGGCCTCCAAACAAAAAATAGGAACTCTACAAAAGCAATCACAGAGCCTATAATAAATTAAACTAAGATCAGAACCACAATGTCCACAGAACAAAAAACAAAAGACACAAAAGGGCCAACCAAAGTCATAACAAATAATAGTGAAGGTGGAGGGCTGATCTAAAACATAATAAACAAAATGCTTACAATTATAGAGGAGAGAAAGAGACTTGCAAGATTCTTCCATGCCGTATCCATTCTTACAATCCCTCTGGGGAAACCTTAGTTTTCTATGCTATGTCAAGCTTGTGTGTGTATGATAGACAAATTTGAATACAATGCAATTACACTTTGAAAGCCTTCACAGCCCAACACCGTGGTGTATTCACCTTCACAAAGTGGCTTAATGCCAATAAAGTTGGGTTTCACACCGCTGTGATGAAGTGCTGCGTGACCTCTCCATTAATGACGACACTTTTTACGAAAGGTAGAGTGACCCCCAGCTCTCAGGACCGGCCTCCCCCCTGAGCAGATGGAACCTGGCTGGATTGTTATTCATGAGCCTGTTTGTTCATTGTCCAGCTCTCTTTGTGCAGTGCAGTTCCCTGAGAGCACTACAAACCTCTCTGCCTGCCCAGACTCAGCCACTCTCCTCTCTATTCATTCCCATAAATAATCTATTCAATCGCTAAGTGACAGACAGCAGTGCACATCAACAGGCTGATGTCACCACTCTTTTCATTTTGGGCCTTAATAAGCACCCCCCCACCCCACCCCCACACGAATCCGATCGCTGGCGAGTAATCATCTGTGATTGACAACACGTCACCTCTTTGCAGGGATTCGGTTGGGTGAAGGGCAGGTCATCTGTCAGAGCCGACAGGCAAGAAAATGAACTGAGTGTGAAAAAGCGCCTGAGAGTACAGAGCCGCCCCAGACCAAGGTATAATGGAGAGCCTGTGTGCGGGCGACTAAAACCAAACATCCATAAATCAGGAGCGTTTCTCTTAATAAGTCAGTCAAGCCCAGCAGTTCACTCAAATCTTAGGCGAGAGAACAGAAAAGTCTATAGCCTCCAGTGTACCAGCTGCAATAAATTACTGTCATCCACTATTAGAATGTTAAATTGGCTCGGATGACTCATTCGGTTAAAGGCACCATGCTCTTGTAAATCGATGAGTCTCATGGCCTCATGGATCGAATCCAGAGTGTGCCAGGGCCAACAGTGGCCAGTAGTTCCATTGGGCAATGCACAGTTGGCAATTGCCTCACCTGGGGTACGGGAGAGTTCAGTTGGTTGAGGATCCATGTTCCTCATTTCCTAGGTGGCACGGTGGTGCAGTGGGTAGCACCGTTGCCTCACAGCAGGAAGGTCCAGGGTTTGAGCCCCCCTTTCTGTATGTTCCCCCCGTGTCCAAGTGGGTTTCCTCCGGGTACTCCGGTTTCCTCCCACAGTCCAAAGACATGCAGGTTAGGTTAATTAGAGAGTCTATGTTGCCCCTTGTTGAGGACTAGAGTTGGTCTTAGAAGGTATTTCAATCTAATCTAGTGGTCCCTGCTGGTAGATATGGTCCCTGCTGCCTACATATGAAAGGCCTCCCCCGATTCCACTATTTACAATAATTGTCGTCCACGATGTGAAATGAAGCCATGGGCAGGGGAACCATGGCTGTATACACAATATGTTTAATTAAAAAAGTTATATTGATCAAAAACTTTCTTGCAGAGATAAGAAGATAACTTACATTACATACACCACCTTAGTAATAGGGCTGCACTATTTTGACAAAACTTTTCTGTGATATTGTAAGTGCAATTGTATTATTAAATGTGATTAATAGAATTACAATTAAATACCGATTCTGTGTTGCAACTGTGCAAATGCCCACACACAGATATGTGCCAAAACAAAGCTGAGAAGTGTGTTTTCCAACATACAGTAACATTACTGTGCAAAAGTCTTAGGCACCTGAGATGTTGTACATAAATTTGGTATTTTATTTGAATTTGTTTCGTTTTTTTGTTTCCTGTATTTTATTCATTTTTATTTTGTTAAAAGCAACATATTAGACCACTTTCCAGATTAAAAACTTGAGCAAGGCTGTCTGGGATTGCCTGGAGAGTCAAAACCAAGTGAGACAGCCAAAGTCTGCAGAAGAGCTTGAATATTTCTACAATATATTTGGAACAACCTACCAGCTTAGTTCTTATGAAACTATATATGTGTACGAACCCAAGAGAATTAATGCAGTTTCAAAGGTGACAGGTGGTCAAAACAACTGTTTGCTGCTCTGTACAGTAACTCAACATTTATAAATGGTTCATTTCATTATTTTTTAAAGCATCTTCAGTCTACAGAATTGTTTACATGTACCTAAGATTTTGCACAGTACTGTAGGCCTACATAAATATTTCACCTGTCATAAACAATAAATTAGACCGGACAATAGGCTACATACAAACATAGAGTATGCTGAAGGCATATCCTTTTCATCTTTAGGCCTATACAACTGCATGGTTGAACACTCAATTCTGACTGGCTGGGATGGGTGTTATTTTTCCTTCACGCCCCGCTGAGCAGTAGCCCCGTCAAAAACGGTTTTAAATTCATGCGCGTCAATAGCAAAAACAAACGTGGAGTGGACAATTATTTTATTATTGTTACGGTTAGTAGCCTAAATCAGATGTTACAATAGTATAGTGTTAACAGTCGTAAGGGATGTTGAAGCCACTGTTGTCCATTAATGACTGAGAGACCATTGAACTATAAAGACGAGAGTAGCTAATCTATCTTCATTTAGTGTTGCCGTCCAGTAAAATACGTAGGTTCCGTAACCTATCTTTGAGAATGTTTACCATAGCCAAATAGGTTTATAATTAACCCTGTTTTTAATATAATTCACAGTTGGCTATATAGGTATCCGTGACAAGAAACACGCGGTGAGAGTTTGAGCTAAAAAACTCATATAATCTTAACCTTAGCTATTGTAGTCTTGGTAGGCATAACGCGAGTGACCGCTAACCTAGCATAAAGCTAGTTTATGTAACCTAGTTGAGATAAGGGACTAGTAAAACGCATTCGTTGCTAAGTGTTATAGGGTTTAGATTGTTGTATAACAGCTGTTTGTTATGCAATTTGAATGCCCTTTAGTTGGAAAGATACCGCAAACAGAAGAAACTACATTTGCAGTGCACTTCTTTGAAGACGCTAGGCTATAGGCCTACTTCACGTTTCACAAGGATCAGCGTAGGCTACTCAGCGTGCTCAGCAGGACCGTTCCAGTTAAGTGAACGCCTCCGATCTGTGTACCATATCTCGATGCTGTGCAGTCATTGCTCACAACATACATGTTTGTGATTGGTTATAACGCTCATTCGTTGAATAGGCCGTGTTCATTTTGACATTGCAGGACTACTAAATGGAACGCTGTAATCGCGAGATTCGCGCCATTGTTCGATCCTCATATCCCAGCACGATGCATCTTATTACTAAGCACTTTATGAAAACCTTTAAAGGTTTAATCAACAAAACGCTTGGAAATGAAATTAAAACTTGACTTTTGAAGTAATTATTTTTATATGAAAATGCAGTCCTTGTGCCTTCATGATTAATGGACTGAGCCACAAATCCATATTAATACCAGGAAGCAAAGTCCACACGTTCCTAGAAAAGGCTTTAATATCGGCAATACAACCCACAAGAATATATTGTCTAGTTTCTCCTCAGGGTAGTACTCAATGCTTTGTATTTGGTGTTACCACAGCACAGACCTAGAAAACTGAATGACTCTAAGCTGTGACAGTGCATTTATACAAAGCATGAACTCTTCAGTCAGAATTCTGAAACACGCCATTGATTGTTAAGTGATACCGAAGTGGCCAAAGTGTTTTTAACTGTCACTGTTGAAATGTGTCTGGGGCAAAGAAAAGCAAAGCTGAAGATGAATTCACCCACCTTGCTCATTTTGCAGTGGAGGCAGTTACTGAATCACATAATGCAATTACTCTTAGTTTATTACAAAACGGATGGATGCAGCACTCGCTCAGAGAATAAGCTCTGATGAGAAATCCATGGTGACCAGTAACAAATGTCTAGAATGCACCATGTATCCCAATTACCGAGATGTACAAGTCTTGCTTTTATGATTGATGTACAAAAAAGGTAATTTTATAGTGCATGACATGGGGGTGAGTGCACTGTTTAAGTACTGGGTGCTGGTGCTTGGGAATCTATGGTACTTTTGGTTCTACAGAGACGGTTCCCAGAAAGCACCTCACCCATTCCCGGCCATCTGTCAGAGGTGATAATACTGTCCACTTAATTGCACCGTACGTTGAAGGCATTCACCATTAACGGGTCATAAACCCAAGTTTCTGCAGTTCATTGAAGGCTTATATGCGACGCTTAATGGCTGTGGCAGTTATGGTAGGCAGATGTCACTTTTAACAGCATGGGTTTCCAGGGATTAATACAATTCTGTTTTCTTAAAAGTATATTTCCCTGTGAAAAACAGACCTGTTCATCTGAGTAGACTATAAACCGCACTAAAGCTAAAAAAAAAGTGCCGGGAGGGGCAACATGAATACAATAAATATTTTGAGCTTGGCAAGCCATTCTAAAAAGGCTCTTCAATTTCTTAATTTTTGTAAGCACCATTATAATAATTTCAGATATTTTTTTCCTGAGAACATGAGAGGAATCACTAAATATTAAGATAAGCGTGTGTTTGTGGCACACTCATAGATACGCTTCCCAAGAAAAGCATGCATCCACACATTTTGACCAATGAACAATATGCTACAGCTACTACCCACAGACACCCCTCCAAAATGCATGCACATGCGCAGTCTCACAGAAACCTGTTTGGGTCGCAATGTTTCCCAAAACGCTCCCCCTCTGGTTGCATAAAAAAGGCACAGCATGCTTGTTCCTATAATCCTGCTGTCATGGCAATTTCACAGCAGGGGACTGGGAGTGCAGTTGCCTGGAGGGATACCGTTGTGCCTTTGAAAGGCCCAGGTGACGCATCAGCTCCAGGCAGGAAGGTCCCAGGCCCTCAGGCTGACTGATGGAGTAGCACCACAGACACAACCATCCCCACTGCCATAAATTACGTTTACGTGCCTCTCGGCACTGCCGGCCAGTTCTGATGTCAGCAGCACATTATCATATTTAGTCGCCTCTTGTAACCCGTGCAAAACAGGCAGGAGATTGAAATGGTTACTGCTATGTCTCCGTAATGATTTATGTCTACAAACACAAGCAAAGCCATGAAATTTATGGTCCTTACTCCAAAAGATTTAATGATTTGGTTCTCAATAATATTTTATTCATTGTAATTCTTTATGATGACATAAGCGATTTCTCTGAATCTTGGTCCGGCGGTCAACAGAAAACAAACGCACTTACTGGTTGTTTATATGCATTTACAGCATCATATGGATCTTGACAGACGCACACGCACACGCACACGCACACGCACACGCACACGCACACGCACAGTTAAAGTGCACTGCAGTTTCTGACGCACATTGTCCATAGCTTTGGCAGATTTATTGGTGGATGTTCAACAGTCCTGTTCCCTTGTCAATGATTGGTAACCATTACCTGGTGCACTTTATTCAGGACACTAGAAAGAATACATGAATGTGCGTCCATAAAGGTTGAGCTGAAAACTGGCCACAGACACCCTTTCAAAGTCAGAGTAGTTAAGGAAAATGGGAATTTACAGTATAAAATTCATTTCAATTTTGTGATTGTCACCACCAACAGACTTTATCTTACAGAGTAACACAGAGACATGGGTTTCCTTGTAACACAGCCAATTACAAATGTCCTTACACTTGCATACAAGCACACATTGAGTCAGATGACAGCCAACAAAAAGAACATAAAATATGTAGTTGAGCAGCAGATCTTGGAGGGGAAAAAAATCCATGACAAATACAATATCAGCATAATTTCATCAAACACCAAATCTTGGCAACCCCTCATAAATTTATCCCCTTTCCCCATTATCCCCCTCCCCCATAGACAACATTCCAAAAATACAATAAAGCATCAGCCGCCTGGTACAAAAAGAAACAAATAATAAAAATAAGAGTACAGTGTAAATATATATTCATATTTATAAATTTCTAACTGTATTTACAAAAATGCTTGCCGGCCCTGGTCTGAACGCAGAGACTGACCACAGTGGAAGCTAAGCCCTCTGGCAGCCTTGGTGATATTCATTTATGGATTTGGCCTGAAAAGCATGACTAGTCATGTGTAAAGAACAAAAATAGAAACGGGCAGGGGGGACGACACTCCCAAAAAAAAAAAAAAGGGTACTCTCACTTCTGTTGCTCTCCAGCTAGACCAGCACCCACTTAGTCAGTCAGTCTTCCTGCTTTCCTTCAGCAGTCCAGTGGGGGTTTTGCCCCCCACAAAGGAAAGTGCCAGAGCAACCACAAGGCAAGTGAGAAACCTTGAGTCCTCCAGCCTGGTTTCAGAGGCTAATGGGCAAACCACAGAGTGTCTGAAGAAATGTCTGCCGACAGAATGGAACCAGAAAAATGGCTCACGGATGTGTGTCCTTGGGCATAGCAAAACTTTTGTTTTTGGTCCTGCCTCTCATCCAAAGGTTTTGGGGTGTAATCCTCCCCCCTCCCAAAAAATAGCACCTGTGGCAGTCGTGGTCCAAAACGATCTGAGTCCAGACCAGCGGGGCAGAGAGGGGAGTGTGGAGATTCTAGGGAAGGGGTGCTTCAGCGCTTCTTGAAGGGCACCCCATTGGGCTGTGGAGGGAACTTGGGCAGACAGGGTTCCTCTGCCCCGGCATCGTGTGAGAAGACTGAGTCCTCCCCCGAGGAGCACGTGGAGCTGCGCGTGTCCGGGTAGCTGGGAGAGTACTGGTCCAGGGGTACTGAAAGGTCCAAATACTCCTGGCACAGACACAGGGATGTAGACAGGGAAGGGTGGTGGGGAAGGACCGAAACAAACATTCATTAGGTATTCACTCCTTTGTCCGGGGCGGCATGTCTTAATTCATCACCAATATTATAATACTGCTTTATTGGGCTAGATAGCTAATGCTAGGACAATAAATGTTAACTTTTAGGGCTTCATTAATTCATTAACCTTTTGTGGACTTGGCACATTAAATCTTACAACGAAGGCATTATAGCAGATACGGTCTTTCTGTCTGTGGTCCAGGTTGGAGGAGTGGTGCCAAGGACACTCACCTGGTTGGATGTCATGGCCAGGGTGCGATCCAGGTCCTCCACCAGCTGTTTGAAGGTGGGCCTCTGAGAGGGCACGGCATGCCAGCAGTCCCTCATCATCATGTACCTGAGAAGAGAAGGGGAGAGGGAGCAAAATGAGGGGTGTTCTCTAATGTGAGAGCACACTCAGTACACCAGAATATAAGAAAACTTAATAAACCCAAAATGCTTCTCTTTGCATCACAAAGGCGGCAGACCTTGCCCATCCGTGATGGTCAAACTGGCAAATTGATTAAAAGTAGACAGGCGATATGCCAAATGACAGAAAATCAAACACAATAAATTAAGCTGACATGCTCTAGAGGATATAGGATTGGTGCCAGGGTTAGCCAAAGTGATTTGAATTCATCAATCTAAATGCAGCAGAAATATCTCACCCCCACCACCCCAGTACACAGATGTACTTCTTGGTCATTACTTACAGTTCATGAGTACAGGTGGAGGGCTTGTCCATACGGTGTCCCTCTTTCAGAAGCTTAAAGAGCTCCTCCACTGGGACACCCGGATAGGGGGAACCGCCCAACGTGAAGATCTCCCACAGCAGAACCCCGAAAGACCACCTGCGACACAGATGCATTCAACCAACACAGAACACAGCAGCTCCATCATACTGACCAACTGGAGACGTTATGCGTGTGAACAGTGACCATCAGCCATCTCAAGCTGCATTCCCACTCAACTTACTTTAGCATACCTGGGCTGAAGCCATTTTTACAGAAAACTGGGCAGTGAGAATGTGAAATTCTATTATATTATAGTTGGCCAAATCCCAAATTCAGGCAAGGCAAAGGGAAGTAGGCTGTCAAGAACACAAATTTGATAGAACTTCAGCTAAGCTTTTAAATTAAGGGAAATTATTAAATACTCACACATCACTCTGGTGTGTGTATATCCGGTCAAACAGAGCCTCTGGAGCCATCCACTTCACTGGCAAGCGTCCCTGCAAAGAAACATGTATTCTATATTATAATAAATATCATTGTATATGGCTCTAAATACTAATCCATTTAACCATGGGCCAAAGTTTTTCCATAATTCATATGAAATTTTTTTTATGAAGATATACGGCATGTGTGTAAACAATGTAGATGCCTTCTTAAAACATTCCTGGCTATTCCTAATGATGCTGTCACTAAAGGGAAGACATTGTACAGATGCTGATCTGGACACAGTCACAATTCTTGTCACAGAACCAAGACTATATTTACGGTGGGCGACATTTGTCTCCTGGACCACCAGTTGAATTGCCTTGGTATATTTACTCTAATAATATTCTTGGACTGTAAACCCTCCTGGTCATAACATGATTAAGAGTTTAGAGTTATGGATTATGGAGAGAATTCATATCAATAACAAAACTATGAATGCTGTGTTCTAACTCTACAGCAGCAAACCCTTGAAACAAATACAAGAAAACAAAAAACAAAGGACTTAAAATGTTTTAATTTCTAAAAATGACAGAAGGCTCCTTACAAATTAAATAGTATTACTGAGTGGGGCCCCTAATATACTGTAGCTAGCTAAATAAAAATGGCATTTGCATTTACAAAATCACTGTGTTTTAATTCAGAAAAATTAAGATTCCAAATGACTCAAAATCGAAACAAGAAAAGATTCTCACATTGGTGGTTTTCTTGTAGTAATCAATGTGGTGAATGTCTCTGGCAAGGCCAAAATCGGCAATCTTCATCACATTGTCCTCGGTCACCAGGACGTTGCGAGCAGCAAGATCTCTGTGAATACACTGGAGAGGCAAACATATCAGACTGACTGGTCTCCCTGGAACCACAGCAAGATTGGACTGAACCATTAAAGAATAGAAGTGGTAGTTGCTTCACCAGCAGTAAGTTCAGCTGCCTTAAATTTGTTACCTTTTTGGAGGAGAGGTATTCCATGCCCCGGGCCACCTGGTAGGCACAGGAGACCAGGTCTTTGATGGACATGTTCTCCACAGGCACCTGGTCGGGGTTGTAGCAGTACTCCATGCCTGGAGGCCGGCGGGCCCGCAGGTACTCCCTCAGGTTGCCTTTGGAGGCGTATTCCACAATAACGTACAGAGGACCTACACCGAGAAACAGAGAAGCTTCAGCTCACTTGTAGACAAGTCTCTGCATTCTCTCCCAGCTGAATTAGGAGAGTTAGGAGATGCTTTTGTAAGGAACAGTCATTCTGCACAGCATCCTGCACGTACATACTGCACCACAGAAGGGACAATCATTCTCTATTCTCAGCAGTTATTCCACAGGAGGAAGCAACGATTGACAATGCAATAAAGAAATATGAAACATTTCTAAAGAAATGAAAATGACATAAAAGGCCTTTTTGACATATGCTTTCAGTGGATTAATGAGACACAAAATAGTGATTTCCCCATTTCTTCCTGAAGGAAGGCATATTGTGACAAATACAAAAATTACAAAAAATAAAAATAAAACATTTGTAGCCAGTTGTAAAAAGGACTTGAACCCAGACTATAAAATTACTGTAGCACAGGCTGACGTCAAGGGAATAGTTTGGCTCACCGAGTTCCCTAAACATGAGGAAAACAGGTGAAACAATGACCAGGCTCCCTGTTGCTCTGTGACGCCAGGACAGGCAGTACTGACTCAGTGGGTCAGCGGAGGCTAATGCTTTTACAAGGTAGAGCATAGAGCCAGAGGCTGTCAATGAAGATTTGAAAGATACTGCACTGTTGGCAGCAGCTGTGGTCATCTCAAGCTGGGAGCTCGGAAGCCGGTGTCAGAGCCACTTACAGTTCTGATCGCACAAATTTGGTTCCGGAAATGTGCTTATGGCATGCACTCCCCTAATTGCCCTGCCTTGTCATGCCATGCCACCCTTTCAAAATGTGTGGGAGTAATCACACTAATCCTGTTTAGTCTAGTTATATTTGCAATTGAGTAGTTGCACTTTTCCAGAGTATCACTTTTCCAGAGCATCTACTAAATATAACGTAACAAGGCCAAAAGAACAGTGCTACACCTAGAAAATGAAGTTACAGTTGCAGTATGCAAGCACAAGACGATTCACCGCAGAATATTACACCACAGTCATAATTACGTGGATCTTTTTCACAGTAATTTAATCTTTTATCTATTCAATCTGCCTGGTGTCTCTCCCTGGATATTGGGACAGTGAACCCCGTTGCGGTCTGACTCACCATCCTGCGTGCAAGCGCCCAGCAGGTTGATGATGTTCTTGTGTTTTCCGATGATCTTCATCATCTCCATCTCAGAGATGAGGTCAGACAGGTCCTTTTCTGTGGCGTCAGCTGTTGGACCAAAGCAACAGGGTCAGCAACAGCATGACGACTGATTTCACAAATGAATACGGATTTATATCTGCGTCCTTGCCAAATACTATATATTGACATGTTGAAAACTTTATTTTATAAAAAAAAAATGTTTTACTTCCCATTTCAGAGATTTTCAGATAAGTCCACCTGATAAAATATCCACAAACATTTGCCCTTCCTCTGACCCAGCAACGAAGAATTTATGAGCCACTTTCAGAATGCCATCCAAGAGTGTTAGCCAAACATAGAAAGATTTAAACAAAATGGCTCCCATAGCTGCACCAAACTATCAGAGGGGATGATCTACCAGGGACCCTGCAGCAAGAGTACAGTCCATCTTCCAAGTGTGTTGGTTCAGGCAGAGTTCAGGCGCAGTGATTTATGGTCAGCGGGATGGTGGGCCCGGTCCCACACAGAGCCATGAAATGCTCTTGTTCCCCTGCATTTACTGCTGCCTCACCAGGGTGCAGAGGTCTGGCCGGGGTGGCTGACCGAGCCGGGCCAACCCTATTTCCTTTCCAAATGTCCTGCCGTCCGTCCACCCCCCCCCCCCTCCTCACCCCCTTTGGGAAGTGAGCTCAGGAAGTGTGCAGGAACGTGCTCGGCATCAGGAGGAGCAGATTGAATAAAAAGCTGAGGGGGCCCCCCCACCCCCCTCTCTCACCCTGCATATACTCCCCCATGCATTTTTGTGAAGATAGTCATATATCCAAGCTGTGGATTCTCATATATTTCTATGCTGGGTTTCTCAATGCTCTCAAAGGACAGTGTGCTTGTATGGTGGCTGTGTGCCAGTGGCAGATGCCTCGTGCTGTTTGTTTAGCGCTTCCCCTCCCTACTGCCTCTGCAGTGAGTCCTGTAGTTTCCTATCCCTGTCAGGCCCACTGACACTTGGCCAGTTGCACTGAAGTAGCCATAACCACCATCTGCTCGTTTGTAATTTCACTTTTACCTTATCAGGGCTCATGGTGAATGACTCCCCTCTTTGGCCTTGCTTATTAGCAACTGTTGATTCCAAAGTGCGCACAACAACTACATCAGAATGAAGAAGAGGGACTTTAAACTGCTCTGGATGAACAGAAAAACCTGTTGCCATCAACAGAGTAACTCAATTTAAATCACTGTGAACTCATACCTTATAATACTGATGCTGAAGAAATTATTTCCCTTTTAAAAAAACCTCCAGTTGAAAGTTCAAATCTGACAATCTAGAAAATAGAAAGGAGGGCACGGTGACCTGGCATAATGCTGGGATGGATGGTGGTGAACTTGACTCGACACCTAAAAACTCACATTTCAGCATCTTGACTGCCACTTTGGTCACACGGTTGGGCTTCTCTTTGTCCAAACCCAGGGCCTCCCCCATCACCACCTGCCCAAAGCAGCCCTCGCCCAAAGGCTTCCCAAGGACCAACCTGGAAGACAAGAGCGGACACACCATTGGTTAGACACCTGTGAGCCCAACACAGCATCCAGGCCCCATCAACACAACTAATTTCTCCCGCAATTTAAGCAGGCCGTTTCAGTGTGCAGAGACAAATATTTTGAGCACTCCATTAAACATGTTACTTTAATAAAAAAGCTTTAGCTCAAATCGTATCGTAAATCCTATGAATCGAGATGGTACGTTGTTTCAAGAAATACTGAACTGGTCGATTTACTGGCCAGTCGACTGCTTTCATGAACTGTATGGCTCAATGGTTCCTTTTTCAGGTGAGCACTGAGACTAAAAAAAGTAAGGATAGCTTTTACAGATGTTACACAATAAACAGCATGAATGGCTCTGTATTTTTTCTTAGCAGATCTACCCTTGTGAGTTGGTGCTAAAAATGCCTCCTAAAAGTACGGACTGGACTGAACTAGACTATTAGAACAGTCTCCCCTTTGCACCTACCACCCATTGTTAACCAGTCCCTGCTGCCTGTCTGAGTGCAGTGAGAGGCCCCGCCTACCTGTCGCGGGGCAGCTCCCAGCGGGGGTCCTGGGGCAGCTCGTACTCGGACACCCCTGACAGCATAGGTGATCCGCTGGAGGAGAGGCGCGAGGGGCGCACCAGCATGACCCCAGAATGGAGGGAGGAGCTGGAGTCCACTGACACCTGTGGACAGAGACCTGGAGGTTATCCTCACGAGAGTGGGACTGAGACGGACGGCTATGTGGGGAAGATTTCCAGAGAGAAATACAGGGACTAACGCAGATCTATTTAGGGACTAATCCATACTGCACACTGAGGATGATGGAGTTGTTCTCCTCACAGAGGGGTCAGAGGGGGAGAGAGGGGAAAAAAAAAAAACAAACAGAAACCTGAGCAGGAGTTTCAGCACAGTGTGAGCGGAAAGACTCAGACATCCTGGAGGAACAGAATGAGCCTTTAGTCCACATTCTTACCTGGTTGACTCACCTTAGTGGCTCACTGAAAACAGCCCGTTGACTCAATCAGTTTTTCATATCAACAGTTACAGCAAAACAGACTCATCATCAAGTCCAAGAATAGCAGTCAAGTCAAGCAAAAGCAAAAGATGGAAAGGATGCCCAAGAAAATTTACAGTTCATCTTTATAACCTTGCTATAAGAAAATGCTACTAAAATGAGTTATTAAAGGCCAAAAAAGGAGGAGGAAATGTAAGGATTTCAAACCCCCTATCTACTTTCTGTTACCTGTCTGCGCAGCGGGATGCTCTTGGCCAGCTTGTGGACGGCCAGCTGGCTGTTGAAGTCGCTCTTCTTGGAGGAGCTGCGCATCTTGAAGATGATGGCGATGACCACCATGACGCAGATGAGGAAGAATCCCACGCAGTAGATCAGCACCTCCAGGTAGGTCTGACTGGGTACCGGGGAGGGGGGCAAGGCTGGACACAGGGAGGAGCAGGGCAAGGGTGGGAGGAAGTCAAGCAAGAGGGCAAAGCACACACCCTCAGATTTCAGTGTACAGTGCAGCAGTGAGTGAAGCACAGCACATGCACATAGTCAGAACAGATGCAGGCAATAACATGGACCTGAACACAAATCACAAAAAGTACACCTGAATGAAACACACAAACTCACACATGCACGTGTACACACTCACACACAAACACACACACCCCTGATGTATAAAAACCAGTACCCTTGACACGGCTGGCACAGAAAACTGAACAAACTCCTATTGTGGCACCATAATCGCTTCTTTGTGGCATAGGGTTTCACCCACATTCTTTGCCTGTGTGACACACACAGCCATCCCCTGCAGAAGCATGAAACAGGCCTATCCTGTCCAGGAAAATCACCAGCAGCCCTCACATGCAGAGAACACAACAGGGACAAACCCATGTGTCACTCAAAGCCAATGCGGTGCAAAGGAATTTAAAGGACTCTAAATTTGCAGTTTAAATGCTGCCAACGTTAATGGGTGTTGGTAAACATTTTATATAATTTCATTTACAGCAAAGCAATTAATTTAATCAAGACTTCAAATGGTTTAAAAGTCCTGGACCAGGCAGGCTTTTTTAGTAGAGTGACCCCCATTTAAAGCATGAGATACTAAACGTAGGTGGTTGGTATTCAATGCAGTGTGTTTTTGTACAAAATGGTTTTTGTTTGAAAGGGTTCATAAATTGATAAACTTAAAGATTTTGTTTTAAAAAGGTATGTTGGTCAATGTTGGTTTATATTTGTATAGAGCACAATGTATAGAATTTATAGCCTTTTATTTTTTCCTTTTGGCTGGTGGGGGCATAGTTATGAAAATTAAAATGACAGCTGCCCAAGCACACATCTCTCTCACTCACATGCATGCACACCAATCATACCTATGCATGAGGACATCCTACATCCTCTCATCTATATATTTTACTACCTATTCATTCTTCCTAATTTGCATACAAATGTTCATAATCTAACCTAGGGTTTATTTTTGAAAAATTGCTAATGTTTTACATTGTTCAAATTTTATTTGATTGAATCTGTTCCATGAGGTGTCTGTGTATGGTTGATAGAATTGACTTGAAAACATTTCTGGTCCCTGATGGTTTCAGTTATTTCCTGTAGAACCATTATATAGAGATATACACTCAATAACCACTTTATTGGGTAGACCTGTACACCAGCTTGTTAATGCATATTTAATCAGCCAATCATGTGGCAGCTGCTTTTCAGACCAAATGTCAGAGTGGGGAAGAAATGTGATCTAACTGACTTTGACTGTGCAATGATTGTTGGTGCCAGAGCATCTCAAACTGCTTTCACGCACAACAGTCTCTAATGTTTGCAGAGAATGGTGCGAAAAACAAAAAACAGCAGCAGTACTGCTGGCAAAACCGCAAAGGACAGGAAGGTGACAGTAATGCAAATAAGTGGATAGGCTACAGCAGCAGAAGACCAATAAGTATAAAAAATAAGTTAATAAATACTAATACTAATAATAAGTGCTCACAGTGTAAAAACATATATATACCTTGACTTGAAATCAAACAAGCATGAGATGCTTTGATACCCTATCACAAGAACAGCAAAAAATTTAACATCAAAAAACATTAATACTCCAATTGCATATTTGCATTGGTTCCCACAGAAAATAACGGACATCACCATGGACTGGAATGCACCAAATTATAATACTGTTGAAATCTGTTCTGTATTATGAGCAGGATAGTCAGGACTCAGTCACTCTCTAGCAGTCTTACAGTGAACATCTGCCGGAGCACCATAATTAAAACCGCTCACATCTCACTGGGTACAATTAACTTCTACAACCAAATCACTTCCGATATATTTTCATGAAACGTTTTACACATCACTGCATCCGTGATGATGTTTAGATGAAGCATTTTTAGAACCATGATTACTATGTGAACTCCAAAGCAAGACAAGTTTGTTTTTCCCCCCATGCTGTGTCCTGTGCTTTTGATTAGGCCTGTGCGACTTGTCTGCTTTAGTTAGCAGTGGGTGCCACAAGGGTGAGAAATGAAAAGCAATTAGATGAAATCTGCTAAATATGTAATGGAGGACAATGTTTAAAAACAATAATTTGTTTCCAAATTTGCTTTATGGCATGTCACAAATAGATACAAAATGATTTTTAAAAAACTACATATGTTGTTCAGCTGAAATATTTTTGCCATGTTGTGGGAAATGTATTGCTTGGAGGTCAAGCAATTAGAAGTATAGTTCATTCCAAAACAACTCATTTACATTGAACTATGGTGTTGAATATATGCAGCTGCTTAGGCCAACAGCTGAGCCCACATGATGGCACCGCATCTAAAGTCAATCCTAGTCTTACTTTAATGAAACATAATTATACATTTTAAGATGTATTATTTACATGGGTTTTGTTCATTACCTGAAGATGCACCTTAATGATGCAATATAACTGCACAAGAGGAAAATGAAAATATTCATAATATTAAAATATCATTAATATTGCTGTATGGAATCAAAATATTTTCTATGCTTTTGACATTGAAAGTTAGGAACACTGCCGAAATTAACTTTTTAAATGAAAACTAGCCATTATAATATGTGGAAATACTGATACGCAAAACAAATGCATAATGTAATTTGGTTACAGAAGTTAATACTGTACACTTCACATGAGTGTAAAAAGTAGAACATCTGGGTGCCGTCTTCATAAGCTGACTTCAAGAGGACTCCTAATTATCAGGTTCCAGACCGATCACTGGCAGAGGTTGATCAAATATCTCATATACCTGCTTCCCTCCTTTCTTGGAAAGACACCAGCACTGAACCCCACCAACACCATGAACACAAGAGAGCTCTGCTTGTGTTGAGAGGCTGAGGGACAGAGGGGGCTTGATAATTGGAAATAATGCTTATTCCCGACAGGAAATAAAACATCCACAGAGGTGGACCAATTATCACCAGCAACCTTGAAGAGCACACTTATTCCCTTCAGTATTTCCCAGTGGGAAATGACTTCAGCAGGGCGCGTGCCCACAGAGAGGGTGCTCTTCATACCCCTTGCCCAAAGTTATCAGCCTCATGAGATTTGATTTCAACAACATTTATATAATAACAGTGGGAAACAGGACCAGTTTGAATGAAACGACTCTCACTGCAATGCCAAATACTGGAAACAGTGTCACTTTCACAGGACCAAGGCTTTAGAGTTTATTTCAAACTTCTGCGTCTTAAAACGGCATACTGAGATTGCAGGTTGTGACCTTGTCCAAAGCATATGTTTTGCAAACGTGAAAGCAGAACATGGCGACTGCTGCACTTTATACTTCCCAGAAGCCCAATGTTGAGCTTGGATTAACGACTGCAGGAGCCTATGTTCTAAGCACTGAATCCTGCGAAAGTGACCAATGGCCTGGCCAAGCATAGGCATGTTTGACTTGCAGTGGTTTCATTAAACATACAAAGGGAATGAAATAAGGATCTTTTTACACTGATGGACCCACCTGTCCCATCCAACAGAGGTGGATATAGGAAGGGGAACCATGCAGAGGGGAACAGGGGGGAGGTTTGGTTAGGTCCCACAGCTGGCCTGCCTTTACTGCTTGAATATGTGCATTGGACAGTCATGCAGAGCACCAAACTGAAGATAACGGGATTGTGAGATACAGTGGATGTGAACTTTGAGCACCTTCATTGCTGTACTGAAGAGCAAAGAGCTGTGGGTGCATAATAAAGTGAATCCTTGCGTACTATGGGCAAGAATGCCTGCTAAGCGAGCAAATGACATGTTTTGATTACGTGACCACTTAGCGACTGTAATTAAGGCTTTAATTACACATAAAGCAGTCCTCTGAGGTCAGTGAGAGTACATTACTGCTGATGTGGAAAGCTTGTGAAAGACTGCTCGTCTAGAGTGTGTCTGTCTCTGAACACCGTACAGGGGCACATATTTCAGCGGGTAACTGGAAGGCATGACCACGTGGGAATGGGGAGGGGGGGAGGGAGAGACAGGAGAGGTCAAAGGAATAGAAAAGAACCATTTATACCTTTAAAAACGGTCAACCATGCAGAGTGATGAGAGAACCCGATAGAATTGCCCGCCAAGCAGGTATACTCCCCAGCGTCATCAAAAGACACATTCCTCAGTTGGAGGACTTCCATTTCCTTGTCCGTGGTGTTAAGGCCAGCAGTCTAGAAAAGAACAATGGAAGCAGACCCGACAAAAGGCCCAACACAGACAGTATGAGAAAAAAGATGGCGAAAGGAAGGCTTTCACATGGCAGGGACAAAAAGAGTGTACCCCTCTCTCAGTCCCAACACCACCCCATCCCCCTAAAACCCACATCCCCCATTGCGTGGGGGTTGGGGGGGGGGATGCTGACGATATCCCTCCGATACCCTGTTAGTGGAGGAGAAGGAGGGTTAGAGGAGCAGGAGGAGGAGACCGAACAGCTGGACCCTACACTGACCCGTCACCATTGGAGGAGGAGGAGGAGAAGGGGGAGGCACAATCCCCTCGGTCCCATCTCGACATGCTGGAGATGGGCAACATGGAACATGTCCCAGCAGAGCGTACAAAATCACACGCATGCACACTTCACTCAGCAGAAGAGAAGGAGATCACTGATAAAGGCAAGGAGGCGGCCTGATAACTGCTGTGTGGAGAGAGAGAGAGAGTGAAAAGAGAAAGAGAATGAGAAATGAGATTGTGAGAGAGGGGGAGAAACAGGAGTCACGTTCAGAGCGCGTCCGAGCAGAACTGAAGGCCTTGCAAGGTAAAGCAGAGAGAAGAACAGTGTGGGATGGCAGGGGAGGCCCTTTTTAGGAGGGCAGGGAAATGGGGCACAGGCGCAGAAAAAAGAAAAAAAGGACAGCAAAAGCAAAACACTTTCAACCACTCTGCTGGGATTTTCCATGGCGTCATTCTCAGTCAGAAACACCGAGGGAGGGAGGGAGGGAGGAGAAGCAGCTGAGGTGGTTGCAACGACTCTTCCCGAGCCCTGCCTTTCTGGGCTGCCCTTCTGAACCTGGCTGCCTGACTGAATGAAGAACAACCTGACTGACTGACAGCCTGAGTTTGTGGCCTCTCAGACCTGCTACTCTAGGGCAGTTACCTTTGTGTCTGGTGACGGTCAGCCAGGCCGACTGATTGGCCTCTCCTATATAATTGGACACTTTACATATATACTCCCCGCTCTCCTCCTCCGTCACATTGTAGAGGGTCAGCACCTGAGTATCCGAGCTATTGACCCCCGAGTGCTGGAAACAAAAAGACAGGTCAGCATCCTTAAAATCAGGATAGGCCAGGCCAGGCCACCCGACAAGTAAAAAAATGGCTAGATCTGGGCATACTTTGCTGTCGGTTGTCAGCAGGGAAAAGGAAACTGTGCACAACCTTAAGTGGAATGTCATTTTCTGATATGAGGGCTCAGTCTCAAAAAATGTTTTAGAGCTCATTTAGGGTATGCCAAAACAGGAACAATGTAACAGGAAAGGAAAATGATACACAAAATACTCAATACTGAGATTAGTTATGCAGATGGATTACACCATTTTATGGAAACTCAATACATGTCTGCTTCACAAATACATAAATCTTTTAAATAAAGTCTGCAAGGAGGTCATGTCTCACTGCAGGCTATTACCATACAAATACCTATTATAGGCAACTAGAGGCAAAGAACAGTGACATGGAGTGATGAGGGCAGTCTAGCTGTCAACCCAGATCAGAGTGGGCGTGCTTTACCTTGAGGATGCGCACATAGGGCAGGCCATCCGGACCCACGCGGCTGCCGTTCACCTCAATGTGTTTCAGCCACTGGATGTGAGGTTGGGGGTCACTGAACACTTTGCACACAAACTCCACGTCGCTTCCCACTACAGCCGTGCGATTTGCCGGCAGACCAGCCTGGAGGATAGGTCTGTGGGGGGAGCGCTCTGCAGAGTAGCCACAATATGGAGGCACACACACACACACACACACACACACACACACACACACAAATGAAGACGGAGACAAACACATTGACCACAGACGGGGACAAACATTGAGGGACAAACATGGTCAGATCAGGGGCTTTTGGTAGTACACCTTACAGCTGAGATCCCAACATCTGTGCAAGATTAAGCAAAACACTTCAACGTAGGTATGGCCAGAGAGAAAGAGATGAGGTAATTAATGAAGTGAGCAGGATGGAGGAAAACAAGGAAAACAAATGCACAGAACTTTGTGCGGCCTTGTTTGGGCTGAGCTCCCTGGTTTTCGCTCCTCCCAGACTACAATCTCTTAGTCAGGGTAATGGCAGTTTCCTTACAGATATCTGCCGCCTCTGTAATTGCTACTATTTTGACGAACAGACTGGAAAAACATGTGCTTGCAGACAGCATGTCCTGAGCTGTTGCCTGCACTGACTTTCTTCAAGACCCAACATGGGAGAGAAATGTTTAAACGGCCCCAACACTAGCCACTGATCTTTATGGATACTAATGAGGGTGGCAAATGGCACTATGACAAATGTTAGGGTTTCTACTGGTTTAGATACGTGGCTGATTGTTGGGATTGGAGCAGGCTTGTCAAATTAGGCTCCATCTCAAGTGTGATCTCACAGTCGATCAAGGCTTGGGTATGAAGTCACTGATGCATGAGATCCCAGAGGCCTTCAGGCCCTGAGGAAGCGAGGGAGGGGGGTCGCGATTTAATGACTTAATGGTATGCAAGTGAAAGAGAGGGCAGGGTGGAGAGGGCAAAAATCTGGCTTAAATTTTTTAAAAACATTTTTTAAATAAAAATAAAAATAATACACATTACATACACTTGGCCTTCAAGTTGCTGAATGCTTACGTGTCTAGTAAACCACTGTGTTTAGATGCACTTAAATGTCAGCAGAATGCTGAACTTAAACACGTCTCCGCATGCATGTATTCAAAACAATTATCCGATACAGATCAGGTATAACAACATGCAACTGGCACGTCAACTTAATTTATCCATTTAAAAGGATACATTACATTGATTTCTGGGGCTGCAACAATATTGTGAGACATTGAAAGATGATTAAAGTTAAAGACAGAGAAGAGAGACTGACCAACAACATCCAGCTGGTAGGTGTGGTTTATGCTGCCATACTCATTTTCCACCAGGCAGGTGTAGTTGCCCTTGTCTGAGGGTACCACCGACTCCATGATGATGGTCCACATGTGTTCTCGAACCTGGGGGGTAAGAGAGGAAGGGTTCAGCTCTCTACATAATCTTCAGCAGATTCAGTATCTGGAGAAGCGCTCACGTGCCGACGGTGCCTATGTTTCCAACAGACCACAACTCATGGAAATATGCTGGTAACCAAATTACTTATTGCGAAATTCCCCTCACACATTCAAGGAATTGTGGAGCTACATTCTGGAGCCTAGCTGTATGAATAGTGAACAGTGCTGTACTATCAAATCAATCTTCCATTTCATAAATTTTATATAAGCAAATCATTTCTGATGAATAGATAAAACCTATTTAAAATATTTTATACAAATCTAAGAATTCCAGGAATTCACCATCTGTAGACACCACTGTTTAAACAGCTTAACAATAGACTCTCTTGCTAGTTGTTCAGCTTCCATAGCCATTTGCCATTTCAAATCTTAATCTCAAAACAAAATATTTTGAATTTTCCTGCAAATCTTCAGTGGTATCCACCTCATTCCCTATTTATTGTTACAGTGAAACTATACAATCTGTGGGGAGAGCCGCAAAGTTGACATGGTTTCTTCTATTTTTGAGCTCCTGAGCTCTGTCCAGGCTCCATACCATGACCCAGTTCAAAGCCACAAGCAAAATAAAACTACTTTTCCAACATTAAGAAACATCCCGTTCTTTCTACTTTTAACTGTACTATTTAACTTCTGGTAGAACAAGGACACCACTCCTTCTCACCCGTCAGTAATTCATTCCATTTAAAGAGTCTCTGTACCAAACATCTAGCCAACGAAAATGAAGCCAAACTGTGAATCCAGAAGAATGAGCCCAGTAAAAAGGTACAAGCATGAAAATGTGAAAATGTAAAGGTTGCCATGAATAACAAAGAGGGAATACAATTCTTAACACTATTCCTGTGTTCTCTTGCTATGACATGCATATACCCATAGACACATTGATTTAGTTTCACTTAATGGTCCACAGAGTCAATAGCTACATGTCGCTGTTACACTACACATTACTTAAAATGACAGGACCAAGGCAATGAACAGATTTAAAGTGCACACAAACAGGCCTGTGTGAGTGCATTACAATTCTCCTAATTAAACACTGAATTATTATCTGAAAAGATGTCAAAGGGGCGGGCTTGAGCTTTTGCTCTCCAGATGTTCTGTGCTCCAGCAAATGTATGCAGTCCCTCCTGCCGGCTCCATACATTTAGAATATGGGAACAATAGATCCAGGCTCGTAACTGAGCGGAGGAGGGGGGCAAAGGCACCCATTCTGAGATGTCCCCAGCCACCGGTGCAGACCTTTGCACCTTGACTGCAAAAACAGGGTCCAGATGGTAAAGTGTGCTTGCCTGGCTGGGGGAGTTCTGCCAGAGGAGAGGAAACTTCTTAATGTGTCCCAGCTGGGGGGAGGGGAGGCAGGGGGGCCCTGCCGAGGACCAGGTTGGACGGCACCTTGATGGGGAAAGCAGATGCTGGGGGCCTTGGTTCTGGTGGAGACGTCCAGGCATGTCTGTCACTCAACACCAAATGGAGAGGATGGGGGCCACAGTCCCCAAACTGTTCCAAAACTCTGAGACACGACTGGCGGGTCATGAAAGGGGTCGAGGCAGGTCGCAAGATTTTGTGCATGTAAATACATGCCTGATCTCCCAGAGAACAATCATCAACTTGAACACAGCTTTTGGAACGGTTTACAATCTGATTTTTATTTTTAATCCAAATATATAATATTAGATATTCCATATCTAAACTGATGGAATATGATGGAGCTGATGGTCAAACCTTTGCACCAATAATGTGGCCACTTGCAAATGAGTAGCTGCACATTTGTACATGTCCTCCATTTTTCACTATTGCTTGACCACTAGTGTCCCTGTTACTCTACATGGGGATCAGACAAGCCAGGTAAGCATCATTAACTTGACATGAAGTCAGAGCCAGGCAATTCTTAACGCTCTAAAAAGCTCTCCATAATGCAGTGCATCTGCTCTGCTTCATTTCCTTCCATTCTAATGCACGCAGCTTAAGCTTTCCAAGCCCAAAATGGATGCTGACATCTGCCTGCTTGCAGTCTCGTCACACCTGGGCCCACTGTGTGCCGCCCATTAGCGTTAATGCAACTCAGTAGAGATGAAAAGCAAAGCCTCAGACTCAATATTAGTTTTTTTTTTTTTTTTTTTGCTGGAAAAAGCTGGCTAGAGTTGCTAGAATGTTACCATATAAATAACTAAATAAAGTGCTCCACAGCAGGCTCTATATCTAACAATTGTTACCATAATACAATTATTTGCATTTCAGCGATTTACAATTTTGTACTTTCAATATTTTACAGACAATTTCTACAGTGCCCAACCTTTACACACGATTCTGCCTTTGATGTGATGCAAGCTTACTCCAGGGGAAAGCAATCTCTCGCTCCCTGACTGAGCGAGAGGCTACAGAGCTACAATACTCCCTCCCACCACAGGGGGCAGTATGAAGAACACACAAAGTGCTACAATACCACTCCAGCCAAAGCAGGGTTTTGGGTGGTTGAGCATAACCCAGCTCAGGTATTTGATGGACAATATGACAGTATTTTTTGTTGCATTGTCTGACTGTGATGTTAAACTGTATAGGGTTTATGTCAATGGTTATATGTTATTGCTCGGTTTACTATAATGCCAGGGGTGCTTTTATGAACTTACTTAACTAACTGTGCAAGGCTAAATATGCCATTCAGGATTAATCTTAAGCACGCACATGATCCTGAAATAGTGACTGTACCAGTATAGCTTATTCTGCATTATTGCAGATTACCCAAATCTTTATCCCAGCTATGTAGAATGAAATTTCAATGGGTTTTCCAAGAAATATTAACTGAAATTAATAAATGTAACAAACGTAACATCTTCCAGCTTGCCTATTTTTCAAAGACAAGTTAATATAATCAATTGAGGGTTTACAAATGTTTTACATTTCAAGCGGTTTAGAAACGGTTACTGGAAACAATGTGGTCTTTCATTGAAAACAAAAACCTTCAATGTTCAGCAAAGATGAAGTGGAAAGGTAGAACTAAAGCCTGACAGGAAAGTTCCAGGTGGGTTTGATTAATTTGTAGACATTTGGTCTCTCTGTATGTTGCGTTCCAAGTAAAACATGCAACTTTGTGGATTCAAGACCTTAACTGCCCTGACCAACCTATTCTAATGTTGTCATTTATTTTCTTGAAACATTTTTCTCTTGGTATTCGTATTTTCCTGAAAGGCTTCAAGCATTCGAAAAGCATCGTACACATTTCTAACATAACAGAACTGTATTGGAAAATAAGATTTGGCATACTTTTGAGTGATTGCAGACAATGTCTTGAAAGAATACAGAATACAAATTAAATGACTTGCTTGTGGTGACTCATACGTTGACTTAATATGATTAGTCATACAATAATAAATCCAACAGGGGCAAATAAAGGTGAAACTCTGGATAGATCCTATTCAGCAATGGATGGTATGCACTTCTGATGGGATGCACTTTTAGTACCTGAACTAAGGAATGCTTTTGTCAACAACACGGCTAACAAAGAAAGAGCTAAAGTGGATAAAGTGGTCCCAAATGCCTCACACTTGGGAGTCCAACAGGCAAAGAGATGGCCCACTAGGATCTTGCCCAGAATACTGGGCGGCATGCCCAATTGTCAGAGCAGGCCCCCGAGCTGGTTCAGCCCAAAATCAGACACCCCTTCATGGTGCATCCAGCTGTTCTAAATGAGGACAGTTCAGCCAAGTGAATGCAGCCTGTCCCGGATGGTGGGGGCTCGAGTGGCCCCCCTGCAGGCACTTTCATTGTGGCACAATTGTCCCTTTGTGGAATAGGGTTTCACCTCACATTCTTTCCCAGCTCAGGTGTGAAACTAGCCCCCACCACCTACGAGCCAGCAGGCCACAGACGAGTACAACAAAAGAGCAGGGTGGGTGGAGGGGTGGGGCTCTAGTAAAGACAGGTTTACCTTAAAGCCCCCAATGCGCTGGTCCCTCTTGAACTCCTTGCCATTCTTGAACCATTTGAGTGTGGGGGTGGGGTTGCCACTGGCCTGGCAACGGAACTTTACAGTCTTGCTAGCTGGAACAGCATGTAGCTTCTTCTCCATCTTCTCTGGCTGAGCCCACTGTGGGACCATTGCTGAGAAAGCAAACAGAGATGGAGGGAGAGAGGGAAGGAGGGAGAGAGGGAAGGAGGGAAAGGGGGAAGGAGCAAGAGTCATTCCATATTTTGCTACTAACTCCCTTGTGGGTTGCCTTTTAAATTCCTTGCAGATACTTACACTTTTACTTACAGCCACTAGTGCAACATAATTAGTTATGAATTAACCAAATATTTACTGGTTGGTAAATGGTCTTGGAAATACATTTGTAGAAGCTGACAAATGAGTCAAGGACATAGTTTTGACTTCACTCTTATCAGAGGTCGTGTGAAATTATGAAACAACAGCAACGGTGTTTTCTATTATGCACTACAAAAGCAAACATCCCCACATCTGAGAGACTTCCCTGAAGCTATTAATTACAGTTTTAGTATGCTTGATTGAGTCGGTGCTATTGTACATAAAACCAATAAGGAAATGAATTAAACTTCACTGGGTGGTGTTACACTTTACTGGATGTGGAGGGGGGGCTGAGATGCCATCTACATACTTCCAGAGGAACAAGGGGCATACGGCTGGGCAGCAGCTGCCAGTTCTCCATGCCCGGCTGCTTCAGCATGCCCAGTAGGCAAAAACGCAAATCAGAGGGTGGCTGGAATGGGCCGCCATGACCTCAGCTCCTTGGGTTGAGCCTTATCACTGCATTTCTCTTGTAGCACGTCGTTAAAATGGTTAAAAGCACACAGATAGGGATGGGCTAGAGCATTTCACTGAATGCAGATAGATCTTCTTTCGGCCAATCCATATACATCATGTACTCTATCCGTGAGTATGCAATAGTGTGATATACAATAGTAACAGGGTATAGAAATAATGGAAAAAGGAAGGATGAATGATTTGTAGCCCTTTCGGTTTTCATTTGCCCCAGGGGGCAGTGCTGTGGGAGCAATGGGGACACTTACGCAACAATTTCTGGCTGCTGGACAGCTTGGCCTCCTCTGAGGAAGATTCATCGTCATCTTCATCTTCTGAAGACACCAATGTATCAGCTGGAAAACAAGGGAACTGCACACTCAGACTTCAAAACTTAAAACTCAAACTTCAGTCGAACATTCAATTTTGATGCAAAAAATAAAATAATAACTACTGAAAGTGACCACTAATAAGAAAACCCTTGGAAATGGAAGCATCACTGATACAATTTGTGCTCTACCTTGGATAAAGAAAGCAGGGCTATTTCTGGTTTCACAAATCTCAGTAATACAAGATGACTTCATTGTAAACTGAGTCTTACTCACCAACTTCTGTAATTCTATATGTGGGATATAGATTTTCATCCCTTTCCCACCCTTACAGGTACATTCTCTAACTGCTGTGCATTCAAATGCAGTGGCAGGTAGCAGACATTTTCTGGGGTGTCTTTCATACACACCTATATATTCCACTATTATTAGGTGTGCAGTTAAATTTTATATTAATCTATGAATAAATATTTTGTAGTTCTGTATTGCACTTCGAAATGCAAACAAAAATGGAGACCTTGGTAATCATACAGGAAAGACAAAATTATGAGAAGCGTATGCACATATTTTCACATTGTTCTTGCAGTCCAATTTCCAGAGCTCAATAAATTTGGTTCAGATGTTTCACTCTTTTCCACAAAGACGAAAGAATAAACATGAAATGCTGCACTACAATTGAAATCATTGCTGCAATTAGTGTCCATATTGATATATGGCACAGAACACTGCCATCAAAGTGGAAGAAGACCACACCGTTTCACTTGCATTAAGTAATTGACAGACTTAATGAATAAGTAATTGCAAACCACTCTAATCATCACATCAGTAGGCGGGAGAGGGAGTGAGATGATCTTCAGTTACATGGCCGAGGTGTAATGGAAATGTGTGGTCTCACCACCGAAAGTCCAAGCCATGCCATTGAACCACTGTCATTTAGGGATCTCCTTGCAGGCTTTCTGAGGTTTGCAGGTTTAAGCCCAGTTGATGGAGGTGACACAGCTGTGTGCATGATTCTTGACTTTTTGCATTTGCTCCATTAACATGTGGTTGGCACTGCATTCCTTCAAATTTCTCCGTAATTGCCGAACTGCTGATTAACTCACAAGTGATGAAGAGGACCAGAACACAAGGACTTCAGAAAGCCAACATGACAAAATTCCACGACACAATAAAGAGGACAGATAAGTTAAACCATGATGCAGAAATCAAATGAGTTCCAAGTGAGAGGGAAAAAAATCAACTGTGGATGAAAAAGCATTGGGTCTCCACTGGCAAAACGATTAATTAATTCCCAATTATTCAGACCGCTGTTAAACTGTAGCAGTGAGCATACAGCAAACTGAATCTACAGTTTTTTAGGAAATATTAATTTGGAAAGGGGAAAAAAAAACCCACCAGGAACAAAATAAAATTGTGGCCATTTGAATATCAGGTCAATTTTGGGGCAGCCATCTTGCAATCTCTTGCTGTCCATTGAGCGACGATGAAGGGGCAAAGTTTGATTGGGTGTTCCATCTACATACCTGTGATGTTGACAAAGAAATAGGAGCTGTGGTTGCCATAAGGGCCGCTGGCAAAACAAGCGTACAGGCCCGAGTCGGCCGGCTCCACGCCCTCTATCTCCAGCTGTCCATCCTGAAGGTTCTCCGTTTTGCGTAGGTGCACGTGTTCCCCGTCCAGCACTGGGACACCATCCTTGGTCCAGCTAACCACCTTGGTCTCCTTGGGTTCGCAGTGCAGCTCTAACCGATCCCCTGGGTAAAACGTGTACACCTCCGCCGTTTGGGGTGAGACTAAGGGGTGCACACAAAGAAAACAAAAAATATATATATGGCATGCAATGGGCGTGGGTCCGGGTGGTGATCCACAGCTATACACGACTCCAGAGGACAGACAGACAGCACGAAAACCACGAGAAGAAAAACAGCCCCCGACACCAAAGACAGAGACGACCACCAACGGTCAGACAGCACAACGAGCACCAGACAAACAGGAAATAGAAATGCGGCCATCAGACAGGTCTGAGAGAAAGACCACAGAACAACCCTGCTTCCCCACATGAAACTATGCATACAGCTGGGTCTCATTTGTGTCTCTGCATTTTAGCTTTGTGGTGATCAGTAAAGACACCCTTCACAAGCGCTCTCCTGGAATGGACAATTCCAGGTAGGGGTGGGCGATAAGGCCAAAATTTCAAAAAGGACAGGTCAAATTCAAGAAAGAAGTAGTGATACCCAAATTGGGCTCTGAAATAGCCTACGACTAGACCATAAATCTTGTGACAAAATAAATTCACGCTCTGAATGTTCCTTTATCTCTTCACAGCTTTCCAAGGACAGATGTGTAATGTGGCCTTAGAAAAATATTTGCAGCTCTGTATCTTGTAACACAGATCAACAACTTAAAATACTCTTAATGCAGGATATACCCCCTATGATATGTGTGCAATGTTCATTTATCTGTGTGCCCTTTGGGATGCTTTCTTTTCAAGTGATTAGAAAGGTGTGTTATATTGTCATCACATGTACAACGCTTATCAGACTTTCTGAATGACCACTTGGAGCACTGTCGGAAACCCAAAGCAGTTCCATATTACTGAAAAGTTTTTCTGGAATTAAATCTTCGTCCACAGCAGCCATGCTGCACCGCAGTATGTTTTCAAGTCGGAGGGGACAGGAGAAGAATGGCAAGTAAATCCGATGTAGTATTCAGTATGAACTTGTAGGTGAGTATGTAGGTGAGGTTATTTGTTAGGGATGGGGTGGGACAGGCTAGTGTGCTTTTAGGTTGGTCTGGGCAATGGCAGAAGTCTGTAACAGTAGCACTGTTGCACAACACTTCCCATCTTTAAATAAACGCAGATCAGAGAAATTGTAATTGTTCACGATCTAAAATCATCATATCGCACCCTCATAATTCCAGTAATAACCGGACTGGTCAGTGTGATGAAGACTGATAAAACTCTTCAGACAAGGACTATATCACATTTGAGGTTTCCCTGCAGATGAGCATTAATGGTGGTGGGGTCACGTAATGATTCCATTTATGCTTCCAAGGTACCATTATCCTTGTCCCGATTAGCGTATTGAATCAAAGACCTTGTTCACGTTGAACGGGTCAAGCTGGAGCCTCTCCAATCCCTCCCTCCCCTTCCTTTTAAATCAAATCCCAACCTGAATTAGGCGAGGGCCAATCGGCAGGCTAGCATGGAGCAATTGTAGAAGGAAGGGGGGCAAAATTAGATTAGCAGAATTGTGTGGTGTGGGGAGGGGGTTAGGACTAGACACCTGAGCCCCCGTTCTCCTCCGTCAAATGTCTTGAAGTGGTTGGTGGCGGGAAGGGGTAACACGATTACACTGACACGCTGTCCATCACAATGCTACTGCCTGTCTGGTCTGCAGACCGCAAATCTCTCCCTGTTTCTCCCGTGGGGTTTTCTCTTGCCCAGGGGACCAATCTTCGCAGGAACCTTTGGAACTAGGGGTTTTCTCTCTGGCTAATTTAGAGGAAAGGTGGTGTGATTCCCCCAATATGCTCATAGACAGAGGAGGAAGAAAACATGGGGAAACCTGCATAAACAACCTCCTGACTCCATTAGAACTGAAGATTTCCCTCAAAGAGGGAATTAATACATTCATGTGCATATTTATCCGTCCATTCTACTTTCAAAACATATTTTCTAAGAGTGGGTTGTACCTGATTGAGAGAAAATGTTTAACAGACACAATGCATCTGGAGCATGGATTGCCAACATAAGACATTAATGCATAAATAAATGCATTGATTAATCTTATGCCTTTCTGCTTGAGCTGGTACAGAAAACACTACTGAGGCTCCTTTTTACTTTTTTCAAAAAGAAAGGAGGAAATGCACTGCTCCATATAAAAGGCACATGATCCTTCAAAAGCACATTAATAACTTCCTTACGACAATCTTGAAAGCAATTCAAGACATACTGCAGTGAACTTCAAAAACTTTCACTGAATTCCAGCCAACAGCCTAAGTCACCTTGCTACCAGCAGCCTAGGAGAAAAGTTTCAGCTAATGTTAATCTGCATTCAACAGCTTGGAAGAGAGGCAAAGTTTAAGAAATCATAGAATTTGTACTCTGGCCCATTTCCCACTTCCCACTTCCCCACCCCCCTCATCCAGAGAAACACCTCACATCCTGGTCAAAAGGACTGTATGAAAGAATTTGGATATACAAGTGAAAATGGCCTTGGGGATTACTAGGAGAGTCCACTTCTGGTATTCTTTTTAGTCAGTTGGGAGGAGGGGGTTGGGTGTTTGGGGATATCCTGGGTTTTAAAGCAAAGGTGGCGAAAAGTCAGAAGGCCAAGGAAATGGGTTTAGGGGGTCACTGCAGAATGCCCTCTGGCCCCCCTCTGCTCGCCTCACGCCAGGGAACCAGGGAAGAGCTGGCTCCGTAGGGGCCCAGCACAGCCGTGACTAACACACAACAGCTCTCTCTCTCGGGATAGGCTTTCAAAAGAACAATGGAGCAGGACTGCACAATGCTACTCCACGTCAACGATCATCTTTAACCCCTTCTCATATCACAACTCAACGGGCTTGGGGGGAAAGCCTTTGCAGGGTGAGCTCATAAGACTTAAACATGGAAGCATACTGGTGGGCTAAATGGTGTGCTAAAGAGCAGTGTGTCCCAAATTTGGGAATGACTTTTCAAAACAAGATGTGTTTTTTTATAAATAGGGCTTCTAGGCATATTAATAAAACAGGCAATGCATTCCAGAAGAGAATACTTTCTAAGGCAACTTCACATTTTTCATTTGGCCAGCTGTTTTTAATCATCTGAAGCAACGGTTACATTTTAAACTCGAAGGCAATGGTTATCCAACTTCATATTTTGGCCTCAATCATTTACCTAAAAAAACAATCAAAATGTAAAGAAATATGACAATACAGAAGATAAACTATGAATTACCTGGCTCGCACATGCATGCATCTACACGATTCCCAAATCAGAGAGATGTTATGCTTCTCAACCATTTTCTTTACGGAAATCAAAACGAAAACAAAACAATTGGAAAAAAAGTTGGGGGGGGGGGAATTAAAGGTTATAAAAGAGCCAAGTGAAAGGAAGCAATAACAAAGACGTTCTATGTGGAGGGAAAAAAGGCAGTTTAAAAATTAACTGACATCCCAATGCTCATTGCTAGCATGGTGACTTCCTAATGGTCATTATCACAAACAAACAAAAGGCTCTGCAGCAGAGCAGAAGCTGCTCTTAAAGGGGGTCTCAGTGGCAGCCCGGATTAGGGTAAATCGCCTCCCCCTCGGTGCTCAGTGCAACTATCCCAGCAAAGGTTTGCAAACAATAAACCGTGGACAGGGTGGGAGTGAGAGCGAGAGGGGGAGAGAAAGGCCTGTAGCAGCAGGTTCCTGCGCCGGTTGCCATGACGACTACTGTCGGGCCCTAGTAAAGGTATTTCCTGGATCACATATGCCTGACAGGCCCCTTAATCCCAGTAGGAAAAGGGGCCAGGGGGGTAGGATCAACTTTCTCCTCAAAACCAAAGAGAAGAAATGGTAAAAGGAGGCAGGAAGGTTTATGGCCGGTCTTTGGCCATTTCACTGTAGATATGTTCTTAAAGAGACTTCCACCTATGAAGCCAGATGTTGTTGTTTTTCTCACAACTTTTTTGCTTCTGTGTGCGTCCATCATGCTGATGAGCTTATGTCAACAATCCAGTGATTAATCAAGGCACAAGTACACTACAAACACAATGCTATAAAATCCACAAAAATGTGCTGGCCACTTTGATGTGGAGCAAAAATTTCCTTTGTTTTAAGATTGCTACTGTTGTAGTAAAAATGTCCCTTTATCTATAGCTGTAGAGGTCTGACAGCAATTACCTTTTCAGCTTATTAACATAAATGCATGTACATCGAAAATGACTTTGAAATTAGTATATGAAAATAAACACTAACTAATTAATGTAGACATGGATGTTTACCAAACACATTTGAACAAGCGTGCAAAATGCAGCTGCCGAGACACCAGTACATTTACTGCAATTCTGAACAGTACTGTACTGTTGGTTTTTCAGATTCAAGTTAAGATTAGAATGACCAATGTACATGCATGAGGATGAATATTGGAGAGGTAAAGCATGTGGAAGCAACCCAATCTACCTCTGCAAAATTATAACATCACATCATATACGGTGTGAACAAAGAAATACTTAGTTTCAGAAATGAATTTCAAAATGTAAAAATTCTTCTTTATTTCTTTGCCAGAACTTCAGAGCAGAAAAGTTCATCTTTAGCATTGTGGTTGAACTTCTGTGCCAAAAATCCTTCCAGGAAAGAAGGGTTTAGATGAATACAGGCTGGGTAAGTTTAACTTCAGCTAGCGAGTCATTTTGTCAAGCTGGCAGCACAAACCCAAACATTATGTCAATGTTTACCGATAAACATTATGTCATCTTTTTCTGAACTGAAGTGGATCTTTGCCTTACCACTCAAAATGTGGATTAGAACTGGCAGGCTGCAAACAACAAAGTACAGAGTTTAAACTGAGAATTCTCTCCATGAGGAAGTTGTTCTTCTGCAACTGGATATCGCTGGATTAGGCACTGTATTTTCACAAATCAAACCAGTTACAGCTGTCAAGAGCAATTCTCATTCCTCACTCAGATTTCCACTTGAAAACATGAAAATGAATCAGAAGAATCACCACACCCCATTATGGTCCTCTCACAAAAATACAAATGGAGTGCACGCAATGTGTAAAAGATGTGCATCATCCTGCCTTTTTCAAAGAAAAACCTCACATACTACACAGCGTATTATGGCATGTTGTATTGAGCTACAATTTCAGCATGCATTTACTTAATTTAACCAGGGATCACGACAACTTAACCAAGATCATTTGGACTAAAATCAGCGTGTGTACTAGGTGTGACTGCAGTGTAGTGCAAGTCAATAGGACCTGGCCCAGATTCAAGAGAGGAAGAAATAGGCCCGGTGGATTGCTGTTGGGATTTCCTGCCATGCGGGAGTGACTGTTCCCGGAACAGCATGACCGACCGAGGGGAAAGAGGCACAAAGGTGAAAGGAGAGATCTCTCCTAGAATTCCCTGATTTGGCCTAAACAGTGCGCAGGTGGAACGGGGGTTTGATGACGGACAGGAATGTCCGGAAGTGCCAGAGCTGTGAGAGACCTGTCAACGACCCCCAGCCTGGAATTCCACAGTCCTGGTTAGCCGAGGGCAGGCAAGCAGGCCGAGGCTCTGATTAAACCATCACCAAGGCAACGCCGGCTTGGAGTACCATAGAGAACAAGTTGTCAAGCCCTCTTCAATGGAACACAGAGCTCTCTCTCTAGTGTGCAGGAAAGTTGCTCTCCCCCATAATTTAGAGCAAAATTTATATTATTATCATAATGAAGGACATAAAGATGATACACTATGAAAGAAAAAAGCCATATGAAAGTAAAAAAAACAAAAAAACATTTTGTGCCTACTAACTGCCTCCTGAATTAGATCAACAAAACATCCCAGTGATATACCCTTTCCACTTGCTTCACCTTGATTATGGATAAGTGTCAAACAAAGCATGGTTCATGTCCTCGAACTATCCAGACGATAATGGCATTTGTTCACACTCACTGGAGTTCTCCAAGTGCAATCAGCACCACTGCGTGAAGCCAATAGCAGGTGATGAATCATCACCACAGTTCCACATGTCCCAGTAGCTGATAAGGACATTGACACCCTGTACTTTTCCATCCTACAAGGAGAGCGAAATGAACTGCTATGCGAATAAGGGCATTCATGTACACTGTTTAAAAAAGAAGAAGAAAAAAAGCACTAGGATTCAAACAAACATTCCAAGAGGTTTTGTTTTGAACATAAAATAAACATCTGTTCCTGATCTACAGCTAAACATAGGCCTCATCATAGTTGTTATAGTAACTTGAACTGAACCAATCAGGCAGCAGCCCAACTCTCTCAGTGCCAGCCTCGTTAGTTTTCATGCTTTCTTGACGCCATTTTCTAGTGTGGCTGTTATGCAGCTCCCTCCTTGACATAAGACCCTCTTGTCTTTGGGCTGACAGCAGAGTTCCTGCTCAAAGCACTCAAGTGTCAGTATGTTCTACTCACCCCCTATTTGATTGACACGGCCAAGGGACACAAAGTGCATATAAAAATAAATCGGCAGGGAAACAATCCTCCAAAGAGCACCGCCCTCCACCACCCCTTTTATTTGGAAAGGGACCATGTGAATCTCCCCAAGACAGATCAAACCTGCAACAGCCTTCACCTACCTGATGGAATAAACTTCAACACTCGGCCAATAAATGGGATAGTCACCAGGGAGACATGGATACGACTTCAAAGCATATTAGAGCGGATAAATTCTGATTATGTTAGTGAAGGAATCCACAAGCTCACCAAAAGCATTGTTTCAGCACAGCGTTGTTTTTCAAACAAGAAAAGTGAGAAAGCTCTGAAGTAATGGAATGATAAATTGCAATGGGGGGTGGGTGGTGGAAGGTGCCAATGTGCTCTTGGTGTTAAATTGGCTTCCATTTTCAAAGAGTTTTCCCAGATATACATACAGGTGTGCAATTACCCACTAATGACCAACGATGAGAAATAGGTCAATTATTTTAATTGAAAGCAGAGTTCATATGTTCACACTTCCAGTTCATGATTTGTCTGACAAAGTTTCTTCCTCAACAGCTGTGAAACACAATTTTTTATTGTGCTTATTAGACACCAAAACAAACAAAGATCAAATCAATAACCGTTGCAACTTAGTAAATGGTAAACTTAGGTGTCTTGTAGCCATTTCTTTACAACTTTCTGTGTATGTGATGCACTAACTTTAAATATTTCAATACATGTTCAAATAGCCCTTAAGCTGCATGTCCCATAATGGAATAGTGAATCACAGAATACCCTCAAATTTAAGTTAGCTTTCATATCCTAGAGCTATAAGAACATTAAAAAATGCTTTTAAACATAAAGCAAAATATAGAAAATGTGATTGACTATAAGAATACGTGAAGGGAATTCAACAGTAGGTATATCCCAGACTGTACCAGACTATTTGGTGCTTAAGAAGGGAAAGACAGTGTATCATCTTCTCGCTTGACGAGCCACCCCCACCCCAGCGGCCATCAATTCCAAAACTCACTTATTCCATCTATAAGAAAACACAAGCCGTTCCCAGAAACCTGATCTCCAAAGTGAACAGCAGCCTCAGGGTGGAGCCTTGGCAGTTTTTTTCCCCCTCAAACTAGCTAATTTATAGTTTCTCTGGTTGTTAACTCTTCTTTCAGTGACACCAAATACCTTTTCATTACAAAGGAGAGGAGACGAGAAATGGAGAAACCGGGGCTGCTGGGTAGTGGAGCTGCCTTAAGCTACAGATGGAACCTATTTTCTCTCCCTATGTCCCGACACAGGGATAAACACAGCCCTGCCTGGTTTATTTAAAGAGCTTATGAGCCAAGAGACCCCCCTTTTACAATTATGCTAATTATAATGCTTCCTTTATGATACTCATGTGCTGCACTGTAGTTCCGATTCCAGAGTGTAAACATCCCAATCTACCGGCCCACGGGCCCTGGCTAGGACATGGCAGCCATTACATGACTGGCATTAAGCCAAGATGCATTTTTCAGGATTCTGTTTCAGCTGGGGTTTTTTAATGCTCTTCTCCAACTACTCAGATTAGCTTGAGAGACCTAGCTTCCCTTCCCTTGCTGCAGGATTCTTAAAAGCACGTGGAACAAAAATCCTTCAAGAAGAATGGAGAGATGATAGAATCCCATCAGGGGCCTGCCAAAAAGCACAGACATTCAAATCTAACATGCTGGAATGTCCAAAGCAGATTCCACACACTAATGACCGAAAGAAATAGAAACGGGCACTCTGACAACATTATCAGATTGTCCAGAGATAGACCTAACAAGATGTTTGCAAACAAATGATGGTGCTTAATGTGACTCGCTTTTGCATTACCCTAACAATCAAAGTGAATGAAGTGACCCAGTTTGAGGGTCGGGGAGGGCACAACCGAGTCCAACCCTATACGTTTTTGAGCTAGGCTGCTGTGCATCAACAGTACATTTGGACTGTGTAAGGCAGGGTTATTAAGGCAGTGCACATTCCATGTTGCTTTTAATTTGAAAATCATGGATGGCAAGAGCCTGAGCTTCAAACGAAAAATAATTGGAGAAGAACCATATACATAAAACAAAGGGGAAAGCATTTGGAGTATCAATGCCACAGAGTTTAATGGGTTCCAGAGTAGCTCATTAAATCCAAATAAAAAATGCAGAACTAAAGAGAAGGGGCTTCACTGCCAAAGCTGAGTCTGTAGACAATGCAGGAAAGCATCTACAGGACTGCAGTTCCTATTATGCTCAACAGCTCAAAAATAATTACACCCAACAACTGAATAAGTCAAGACATGAACAGACCAAGTTATTCTACAGCAGCAGCAGTTGGGCTAAGATTAAGTTAGTGTGAATCCTAAATACAGGTAGGTGGCTACTGCCACATGCTAAATGCTTTCATCCTTTACAAAAAACAATTCAAAACGTTCAGCAACTAGAACTGACTGCAATTACAGTTTAAGGCACCCAACTATGGAGATAAACTAATATTTGGAACAAGGAAATTATGTCTGACTAAAAATGATTGGCAACGGTGGAAAGTCTTAATTTTCTTTTTGTCCATTTTTATCCACTGAGAATTGTATGACAGGAAATTAGGCAGTTTTCAATTTTCTAAAAATAAAAAACACACTGACTTTTCTGTGCAATTTGACACCTAAAGCAATGCTATTTGATAGCCCAGGACCAAATAATAGCAATCCCAGGGGTAGGTTCTACTCATTACTCCACCCCTTATTTTTGCAGATGCCACTTTCATGCTAATCCACAATGGCTTTTTATTTTTTTTACAATCCAGCAGGGCTCTGCGTCCACTGCAGATTATGCATGCGTTTTCACTGGTTAATAATTAAAGTTATTATAGAGCACAATAAAGACCCCCAGAAACCACATTAAGCTTCTATGAGAGCTAGAGACATTGAGAAATAGAGGGAGGGAGGGAAAAGAGCGAGACAGAGAGAAAGAAAGATAGAGAAAGAGAAAGAGTGAGCTTTAGTATGACACTACAACAAAACACCAGAAGGCACTCATCCTTTGCTTTCTCTCCCTCCCTCTCTTTCTCTCTTCCTTCCTTTCCTTGTGTTTTATGAGTTGATGTTTTCTGTGCCTTGTGATGTCTTGTCATAGTGTCATAGGAAAGAGAAAGAAAGAAAGAGAGAGAGATGCCGAGTTGGGGAGATGGAGGAGATATCCTACCTTGGTTGTTGGGGACAGGACGGGCCTGGGACAGTGAGAATGGGGCAAGCACTGCCCAGAGGAGCAGCAGGCTCCACGGCACAAACATCCTGTTGAGGGCACTACTGCTGGGGGTGGAACAGCTGGAAACTCTCCATCCAGGCGGCCGGGGCATCAGCAGTAGGCCATTCACTTCCACAGTCTAGAGACACACAGAGCACAAGAGTTCAGTTATTACAACTTATTGGTCCTGCTTGTGTGGCTATAAGATGCATCTCATTCAAGCACCGCCTCCATTTCAATGAACTGTATACTATGAATTATGACACCTACACCAACTATTCTTCTTTATTTATGTGTACTGTTTGTATACTGCCCATCGATCCATGCCTGAAGCTACTAATTTTATACAGACAATGCTGATCTGCATGAACTTTGGAATCCTTTACATCACATAACAATCACTAAAAAGATTATATGTGCTGTGGGCATCTTGCAACAAGGAAAAAATAAAAACTAGGTGTCCAATGGTGTTAAATGCAAGTTTGGTTAGGGCTGTTAAACAAGGTCAATATGCGGGTCCATCAAACACGGAGATGTGTCTAGGCATTTGAACAATGTGACCAGTGGTGGAAATCATATAGGTTCTATGAACATAAAGAATTAACTGACTGAAATTTACTGCATCTGTGCATTGTAGCAGCGATTTGCCGTTCAGAAGACTACAGCACTCTCAATACCAAAGACACCACCGAGAGGGAAATTCCAAGATCTCCGGTTACAACAGTGGTCTTATGAGTTGAAGTCAAAGACACTAGGAAAAACCCAATAAATATTCTAAAGGTATAGTTTGTGGATGTGCACCATGGTAAACCACCTCAACCTTTGTTTAAACCCCTGCACAGCTCACAGACAAAGACTAATTAAGCTAAATGAAAGACATTCAGCCCAAGGCGCCGACAATAATGGTTGTTGGCTTGGATTTCCCATGCTAGATTTTCCCCATGCCAGGTAGGCAGAATTAACAATTGGGTGTCTAGTGGAGCAGAAGTTGACAATCTTCTTCTTAATATTTGACCTTGCTAAAGCTAGCCATACTGTGGCAAATTCCATCAGCTCCTGTTAAAACTGAAGCAGTCTGGAATACAGTTTAAAACACAGCATTCCACAGGTTCCTCAACCAAAATGGGCAAAGGCAACCTGGCAAATTATCCCAATCTAAACACCAAATTTCTGGTCACAACAGTTCATGAAGCGTGATAAGGGTGTTGACTGAAAATGGACATCCGGGCAGGAATACTACGTTTCATTCACAACGCAAAAACAAGGCAGGGTGTCTCAGTAGTGACGGGAGGGGGGAGAGTGGGTTGAGGTTGATGACTCTCATTAACTACACAAACACGTATATCACCTGTTGGGTTGCAGAGAACAGAGCCTGCAGGGAAGAGGCATTTATGGTGCCATTACATGTCAGTTTCCCTCTTGCAGGCACAAAATGCTGATGTTTTGGCAGAGCATGCCAAACAAGGACAGCGTGTACTTTAGCCTCAAGGTTTGAAGGCTAGCTGGAGTCTGCTTAAAACATTTTTTGTTTTGTTTTGTTTCAGCGTGCTAAACCAAACTGGGACACACAGGTTTATTGCACATATTATTTCCTTTGTTGTTGCCTTATCACATTTCATTTTCTTGATATCCCCATGGGAGGTGAGATCCTAGAATAGAGCTCTCAGTTTCTTTGAGGAACTGAAAACAGCACCCATACAAAGGTTAAGTTTTACTGGCAGCTAACTCCTACGGATAACAGGGAAGGAGAGACCGTTGTTATCAAAAGCATGCTGATCAAGATCAGTTCACCAAAGTACAGTGCCTCTGGCCTTATTCATAAATGCCTGGAATATTTGGGAAATGATTAGCCTCTTAGGGTGTGTTTTCACACACACACAAAAAAAATAAAACACTGCTACCCCTGATACTAAACACAGCAGCTGCCTGTAATGCTTTAGCAGAAAAGTGGCTACACAGTAATGCATTCCACTACCTTTGGTGTCCTAAGATGCAAAGTTAAGGCTTTTCATATGTGCACTTGAAATGTTATAGAAGAGCAGATTTACTGTCCATGGGAGTATAGAGAGGGGGACAAATACAGTGGGGGAGCACAGCCCATGTGCTCATTAGAAAGGAACTAGCACAACAAGCCGAGGAGGAGTCTGGGAATGACCTGGCCACTGCAGACACGCATGATTATTCGCCAAAAAGAGGCCCTGCAGAGCACCCCCCTGCTCTCGCCCAAATGGGCCACGCTTGGTCGCTCCGTCCCGGCGAGGGGTGTGAGGGGATGTTGATGAAGGGCACCCCGGAGCTACACATCTGCTAACGCCATCACCCCCACAGCACCTGGCCAGGGAGGGAATTTAACACCAACTCCCTGGAATCCGTCAGAAGGAACTGGGACCATTCAAACTCCTTCAGGGTCCCTGTTACACGACACCCAAGAGCTGCCTGTCCACCACTTCTACACATCACACTCCAGAGATCTGTCACCTAGGAGTTGTTTTAACCCTCTTCTTCCATTTGCCATTTGCCCTGAGTTGCTGTTGAGTATCCTGCTTTCTGAGACTGCTTCCAAATGCTAGCCATGGGGGGGCTGCTTGCAATGAATATTTAGCAGTGAAAAATGACTACCAATTTGTTATTTATTTTTTTACATCCTCATTATGCGTTCTCTCAAACTGACCATTTCAAAGCACTAAGAAAATATGACAAACTTTCTTACATGAACTGGTCTTTCAAAGAGAGCATACAGTCCACACACCTATTGCCATGAGCCTGTATATTCACAACAAGGGCTTAATCCGGAGACGAGCCCAACCGAAACAGGTGGAGGGTTAACAGGGTTAAGCCATTACTAATACATCTCTCAGATCTTCCCATTTTTAGCCTCTCGACAACCCCTTTTTCTGGAGGAAAATCAGTGGGACGAGCCCATGTAAAAGGCAACAAAGCGCCTACATGGGCACAGCAGGCCCACAGAACGCAGGGTCGACTCCCCACCGTCTCCCACACAGGTCCACGCCAAGCACCGCACACTTCAAGCTCGTCCCCTTCCTGCTAGCTAATGCGGGTAGACAAGACGTCCTAAACCCAGAGCCAAGGTCCACATTCCACTCCCAGCAAAGTCTGCTCAACGGGCCACTGCGTGAGAAACCCGCTGTGGGTCAAATCACTGCGCTGCAGAGAGGCCTTCTGTTAACCCATCATGGGGGCAAATGAGGCCCCAAAGGGGGAGGCACGCAAGTGAACCTGATCCACCCATCACCGAGAGCCAGGCTACCCAGATCTTCTAGCAGTTAAGATGGTATGAATGGATGTGTGCTCCATTTACACAGGCTTCTCGGTAGAAATCCCAGCCCCCCCCACCCCCCCCTTTCTAAGAATTGCTTGGCATCATTTCAACTGACTCAGATCTGTAGCTCCCCAGGGGTACGGCGAGCGGGGTCATCACAGGCCCGTAAGGAGTGAGTCACGGCCCGGTCAGCCTCCAAGAATCCGAGTCAGCTGCCAGACGATCGGAAGTCCGCCGTGCACGTGGCCAACTGAGTTCCCCGAGCGCTCATCACTACGCTACTATTAACAAAGTGGTTTGCGAGGAGTGAAAGAAGAACCGCAGTCTTTTTCACTTTGAAATGTCGCGTAATACCCAGTTCAAGGGTAACAAGTGGAACTATTATATAGCCCAAAACAGAGCATTTGTGACTGCTATAATCAATAAAACAATGAAAAAGGGAATCAGCAGCGCTATATATTATGCACATTTTGATAAGAATGGATATTATTCAAAGTTAACATTCTGTTTATTGGCAGGCTTTGCATGGTCCAGCGCATCAAAACATTGGACCACAAATAATGCACATGGACATATAAGACTCCATAAAACTGACTAGCCGTAAATAAAATAATAATAATAAAAGTATCACATAAATTGGTCTTCAAAGCAAGGTGCCCCCCTGAAACAAATGTACACTGATACATTGAAAGATGCACCTTACGCAGGCTTCTTGCATCTGCTGAGGCATTCTGGCCGAGTATGTGGGATTACATATTGCATGGATGGGAACAGGGAGTTACGTACAGGGCTGCTGAAGCTGAAAGCTTGAAAAGAGGACAGCATTGGAAGAGAAGCCTGGTTCAATGAAGACTTCTCCTGAGCAGGGCTGGCAGACAGGAAGCAGCTATTAAAAGAGCACTCGATGGGAGTTTGCCGCTTTCCATTAGCGTGCCCGGGACCTGGGCAATTAGCAGCCATTCCGAATAATAACAAGCAGGAAGAGAAAACAAGCTTTTTTTGTCCTGCTTTCTTATTCGTTCCTACCAGGGATTATGAAATAAACAGTCCAGAGGTAGTGGATTCTTGGCAATAGTGCTCCTTGGGATCCATACTGGGCCTCTAACGCCAAAATAAAGTTGCTGCCACTATTTCTTTTCCCCATTCTTGGCATAAAAACAAACCTCTGGCAGTAGTGCCCTTCAGCACATTAGATGGCCCACAAGGTTCTACAGTAGGAAGACTCACAGCCTCAGAAAGTGCCTGCCATTGGCATTCCTCAAGCTGCTAGATCACTGTAACTGGCTCAGATGTTTTCCAGTTATGCACACAACACGTTACCAATTCTAAAAATAATTTGAAAGAATTTCAGCTTCAGATCTTGGTCTGAAGACTGGCCAAATGAACCAAAGGGCTTTGAAGAAGCAACATTAATGCTACTTCTTAGCTCCTGTCCTGAAATTGGAATATGCAGAGCTTTGTTGCAAACTGTCTTCTTACAGACCCTCAGAAGATATTCAAGTACCTAAATGTTAACCTACATTCAGAAAAATGTGAGGAATACTGGGCGAGTATTATAAGTCAACAGATGGAAGCAAGATGAACTCCATTTACTATGTGGGTATCACAAAGACGGGATCAGTCAAGTTGAAACAGGTTCAGTACTTGTTGTTATGAGTTACAGTACTCTTTTTGTTCTTGGTTTTCCCTATTCAGACAGGCACACATACAATTGAAAGAATGATGACTGGTCATTTTGGTCAATGGAAACACTAACTAAATGCTTGCCTCGTGATCACATATGCTTGAACATATTTGGAAAAAAAGCTACAGCTACAGTAAGAACTGAGGATTCACCTCAGTAATTACCGAACATACTCCAGCGAATAACATTTCTACGGGAATCACATTACAGCAAGGAGGTCTTGCGCTCCGTGCAATGAAAGAATCTCATTGCTAGCAGAATAAAAATGTAAATGCTAATGAAAGGAGAACGAAGAGGTGGCCAGAGTCTGGCAAGCACAGACACCACAGACTTGCCCAGAGCACAACAGAAGCAACACCGTTTCCATGGGATGAATTATTACTTCAGGTACTGTTTGCTTTGGTAAGGTGTGTCTATAACAAGACCACAGCACTGCAAAACAGATGTTGGCACATGACGAGGATGAACACAGGGATTCAAACAAAAGGCAGGGGGCCACCTCACTCCCAGACACATAGGCATGGGTGGGCACTGATTCTAAGAGTCTCCAATATAAATGCCTTGGTTGTTTTCATTCTAAACGGGCACACAAGAGGCTGAGAAACTGAGAATCTGAAATGAGTTTTGTTGAGCCATTGTCTGAATAGTCGTTCACGAAAAAAAAAAAAAGAACTGAAAACCTCCGGGCTCAGGCAATAGAGGAATGACCATTTCCTCCATCACCTGCAAACATCTTATATAAACAGTGTGTAATCTTCAAAAACACATGTAAACATGCAACAGAAAGAATAACAGCACAAGATTTTCTTTTTTTTAAGAAGGGTGGAGGGGAACAAGTAAATTGGATAAGAACTGCAAATATCAAAAAGTTAACAGCAGAGAAAAAAAAATAAAATAAAATAAAAAAAAACTTCAGGCTCAGGAGTAAAAAGATTAAAAACAATTTAGTGTAATGAAGCGGCTCCGTGCAAGAATTCCACCCATTAAAGGGGCTTAGCCAACATTAACTACAGTCTACGGAACCTAGGGAATAAACCAGCCCATTTTCTCCAAGCAATCGCATTAAGAAAGCAGTCTACATGGAACTGGGAGGCAGGCCTGTTATGGGCGCCTATTTTTAGCTGTTAATGTGAAAAGCTCTTAATAATAATTAAATGCTGGGATTTGTTTTTTCTTGCCCTAGTGTGCTCAGAGGGACAGACTTGGAGCCCAGCCCCAACCCCCTAATTACTGTTCGCCAGCATCCATGCATAAAATTCCTCAGCTCTACGTTTGTTCCTGGGACAGGGAGCCTGCCTCCACTCATTTCTCAACTTTCAGAACCAGTCTACTGTGCAGCCCGATGGGGGGGCGAGGGGGGGGGGGTCAGACTCCATGAGGCTTAATTCAGAGCCCAATGCCACAATTTGCCCACTCCCCCTTTCTCTGTGTGCCTTTTCTGATCCAACAGCTGCTGGAGTGTTCCGGTTAAGGCTCCCCGCTTGCCATCACTTAAACCTACATGCACTCAGACGCTCCCTTCTCAAACTCAATCCAAACAGCCCTGCTCCTTGTAGGTATTTCTAGCAGTGCAGAACCCAACCTGCATTCCACAGTTAGTAATCAGAGGCTCCAGTGGAAAGCTGGCATTGTAGAACACCTGTACGATCGCATTTGATCCAAACTGGGAGAATCAAGAGGAAGCCATGAAAGTGAATTCCTCTCCAGTTCCATTTTACAAGTGTAGACAGAATTCTAGCCACCATTAAACCATAAAATTGCATATTAAATGTCTTTGAATCCTTTAAAGATCAGTTAAACACAGAAAGAAAGAGACAAACTGGTGTATGTGGTTCAATCACAAACCACTGAAAGCTGGAAGTCTTTAAACGAACCTTTACAAAACAGCTCTGAGAAGAACCATAAGCAACCATTCTGCTCAAACCCTTTAAATTAGAGGCAGGGAAAATTCCATTCTTCCTTTTGTAAAGCTCAACTGTAAGCTCACACAGGGAGCTCTCCCTCTGAGACTGAACATCCATCCACGCCTTCTCATTTCAGCTACGCTTAAAGTGATACTCAGAACAGCACACACAAAAAAAAAGACAGGCACACGACGCAGCACTAACAGAGAGCACTTGTCTGAGAGTGGACTCATGGACACGGTGGGTGACTCAGGCAGTCCATCCAGGGCAGGAGTGCCAAACTCCTCTCTGGGGAACGGTGGCAGCAGCAACACAGTGACTGGGTCGTTCTGGACCCTCTCCAGGTAACCAGGAAGTGATGAATCACCACCACCAACATCCACAAGACCCCAGCGTGACTAGAACTGGAGTTTCCCTCCAAATAGCAAAGGAGTGCAGTTAACAGGTATAAGTCCTTCAGTATAAGTAAGCATAAAATTCTCCAGAAGGCTGAGAAATTACTACCAACCTACTGCTCCGATGCTGTGGCAGACCTGGGCTCTCTGAATGAGTAATTTCCATTGATTTGCATGTTTCCCTTTCCCTCTCTGTCATTAGCCACCCCCCTCCTCCTATCCAACCTCATGCTCCTCTATAATCATTTGGGAGGTTTGCCCACTGAGTCATTTGTATCAATGCTCACAGAGTGATGTCAAGAAAATTGCTAAAGCAGCGCAGTGAATCAAATGCTAATGCAGCGTGGTGAATCAACCCTGAGAGCTTTGATCCCAGATGCAGCTTGGCTGGACGGCACTTCCATATTATTCCTTCCTAAAGTCATTCGGGAGGGCAAAATGCATACAGCTCAGCAAAATGGTAAAATTCAAATGAGAAGGGTGCAGGCTTTCTAAAAGCTGCAATAATGGGGTGATCTTTGCATACGTTCTGCTTTTCAATGCACTACTCTCCAAAATACATATTTGACATTGTATCTTGAAAGACAGCTTAGATTTGACCAAAATATAACTGTGGCAACATGTACAATGCCAGTGATAGTTTATATTTATTAGTCCATGTGCTGAGCGTTGATTACATGGTGTACTGTGCTTGTTTCCATGCACTTGGAGTGACTCATATGGCACAAATCACCATGGACAAGGGTGTCAGTTAGCCAATGAATCTGATCAACAACAAACACTGCCAAAAGAAACAACCGCTTGGGTTTGAACAGGTCAACAATATTTTTTAGTGAGCTTGAGGCTGTAATTCTTTCCCTGCGGACAATATTTAATACAGTATGAGCATCTGACCTGCCCTGTATTAGATGCTGCAAAAACATTGGTCAAGCCCTCCAAGGCCATTGTATCCACTCCAATTTCCCTAATTGACATAATTATTGGCTTAAGTAGGCTTATATTTTCCAAGGTCTGTTATAGTTTTCAGTTTCAAGGTAGAGCATTGATAAAAACATTTAGAAGCATGACGAGAAGAATTAAAGCTGTCCAGTTCACACATAATTGCAACAATTACAAAATCAAAAGGTCAGGGATGAATTAAAATCTGGATACGGACGCCATTTAATTGAGTGGAGGAGGGTGGGCAAAATTAAGACCTCTTAAGATCTTCTGCAGATATGTGTGGAAAGCATCCGTAGCACCATAAAGAAAGAAAAATGACCCATTTCTTAATATGCACTTGTGTGTGCCACGCTTTAAATAGAAACCAGTATGTATCAGGACCCACTAGGCCATCTGCTTGCCTTCCCATAGGTCATATACTCAGATAAACAAGAGGGCCTTCCTCTTGATCTACCAAGGACTCATCCATATCAATGGCAAAAATCACGGCTTTTGCTTTTAACAGCTGATTAAAACTCCAGCCGTCTGCTACATGCTAGCTGGAGCCATTTAAAGAGCCTGCACTGCATTGTGGGAACACAGACCCTCTGTCTGAGTGGGACTCGCACATTTGATACAATGTACCAAAAATAAAGATTTAATCCAGTATTCACCAGAACATGTCCCACAGAGACACACCCCTAACCTTAAAAGCCCAGTTATGATCTAGGTTTTGGGATGGACTTATTTAAAGTTAATTTACTTCAACAGGCATGAGTGATCAAGGCCTCCGTGGCAGCATGTTACAGCTTGTTCAGGTATTTCTGAAAAATGTGGTGTATGATGCCAAAATTACTCGTTAATTCTTTCTGCTAAATGTCTTTGTTATGAGCCAATGGTAGAAGATTAAAGCAATCCAATCATTTTTCAGTTACAGAGTTCAATCTGAACATCAAATATAAACATAAATATTTAGAAATGTATTATTGAGGCTCAAGAAAGGACACACCAATAACAATGTTTTTGTTACATAATATTTACTTCAATTTGTAAACCTGCAGTTGTAATGCCTTTGGAATACTATTCACCATGGTCCTGATAATTGTCTGGTAATAATTGCAAGGCAAAAGGCTACACTAAAATTCTAACTGAACAACTAGAATATTTGCTTTTACACAAGTGTCTCCAGTACTAAGTACTGGGGATATACAGGTAGGCTAATTTATCTTTGTGAAGGCTTTACTTCAAAGGTGAAAAGGTCATTAATATTAAACCCACCCATGGTAACAGGAATCTAATCTCTGTCCAGTTAGGCCACAAAGCATTTCAGGAATGTTATGTTATTCTAGGACCTACACCTAGTTTAGGTTTGTCTCCGTGACTTTTTTGTAATTCTCCGGCTGTTGAGACGCATTAATAAGCCAAATGACAGACATTAACTAGTTAATTCACGTCATCTACTCTTTTCAGAGCTGTAACAAAAAAACAAAAAGCCGACTACAAAAGGACACTCTTGTTTACTTATAGGAGGGAGGCGACGATGATCTCTTGCATTAAAGGAGTGACATTGTAATAAGACATGAAGTATAAAAATCTGTATGAATGTACAAAACAGGTTGTACCCAACTTGCTCTCTTCAGACGAGCACATACGGGCATAAGCATGTTGCTTCACGTTAAAGACCCGAGGCTTAAACAAGCTTCTCCGGACGCTCGTGTTCAGCAATAATTGGACATTGCCGCTCAAAACCCAGTATTACAATTATAGACAAAATGTCATAGCCTGGTCACAAGCTGGGGTACCTCTGCATTTTTAACATGCAAATTCGTACTATCCCGCACTGAATGGTAATGTTAATGGCATTGATATGTTAAAGACCATCACACAAGCGCAACAATTCAAGTCATTATGTATGGAATAAAAGTAGAAGGGGGAGGGGGAGAGACCAGTCGATCAATCAAAGGGGAGACAAAAATGTTCGATATAGGCCTATCCATTTTAAGGCTACAATGTCAATTATTTGCTTTCCACCAACACAAAATTAAACCTATATAAACAGGGCAATCTAACACCAAACTAGGCTATATTGTTCTGTAGATTAAAACGTATTTATTTAGCGTTGAAAGGGCTGATACTGCCCATGCCTTCATCCAATGTATAGCTTACGTGGTTAAAATCACCCATGTGAGACGAAGTAATTGCATAGCCTAATACCCATACTAAGAAAAGTAAATCAAGCAACAACCATTGTAATATGACAAGCAAGAATAATGAAAATACACGTTTAAAGTTTTACATGTTTTCGGCTTCCAAAAAGTGATCAGATTAACTTGCCTCGAGTGTATCGTTTTAAGATCTGAAACAATCTGAAAAATGAACTGAATGTTCAGTGGACATTTCAATATCCAACTTCGTTTTATTGTTACTAAAGTTAGAAAGGAACTATTTTCATTTTTTCAGTTATCATATTTGTACTAATATTCAGACTCCTGTACACCAAATTAAATGCGTATTTTGTCGCAAAACTCAACAAGTGTTGGGACACATGTCCTGACCCACAGCCACCTTTCACAAAGGTCCCTGTAACAAAATTTAAACACCACCTACATCGTGTAGGCTTCTGGAGACGGTAGGTCTGGATGCTAAATTTTCATAAGACACGGACGGATAAGATTCTAAAAGCAACCTCGTCGACTCAAGACCACATTTTAACCGACGTTTCTTCATAAGAGAACAGCGGGTAAATGAATATTGATCTCCGGGCTGTTGGCTTACTGCACGATTTAGTGTTAACAAGACAATTCAATCTAACAAAATATTATAACCCTAGCAAAACATTAGGCCAATTGATTTACATTGATTGAACCATTCCTTGGAGGGAGGGGGGTCATCCCCGTGCAGTAGACTACAAACATATCCTACATTGTGTTGGAGAAAACACAAATATTTTCTCTGCGCCCCTGTTTGTTTAATACTAATTTTGCGCCAAACAAACAAATGGTAATATGCTGGGCCAAGGACTGTGAAGTGCACTTCATGAGCCCCGAGGCTGCTGAAATACTGTGCACCTTTCAACTCCGAGACAATTCTGTCTTAGCTACAACGCATGGTCAGAATTTTCTGGTTCTTAAGACGGAGTATTATTTTACCCTCGAAATAATACTTAGGATGAGAACTTACCTTTTGCCAGGCGATGTGGAGACGCAGCGCTCCTTTAGACGCACGAAAACTTTGAATCCGTGATTTTGTAGTGTGTTAAAAGAAAAACACACAAAAACGTGTTGATTGTAGATCCCGCTCCAATCCACTAACTTGTTTGATTGAAATGTAAAGGAAAATGTAATTAGCTTTCTATACTGTGAGTCCACGGTTCTCGGTTTAATTGAGTTTTTCTACTCCCCGAAATGAAAAGAAACGAGGCATAAAAATCAAAGCACACAACACCAGCTTCAACGCGGTCCGTCTATAAAATGACTAATTTCTTCATTCCGACGAAAAGTGGGCAGACCGTTTTAGTTGGAAAATGAGTAAAAAGAGAAAAACATATTTGATGCCGACGCAAATAAATGGTTTTACCTTTCCATGAAAAAACGTGGGAGAAATTCCACTCCGCTTTATTGTTTGGGAAGCGGTTTTGCAAGACAAGCTCCGTCTTCAAAATAAGTTTGTAACCAGTTTTGCTGTGCGGTGATTCAATAGTCCAGTCCCTGATGAACATGTAGCGATTAAGCTTAGCCTACTCGCACACAGAAGTTTGTTCTAAAAATCTATGGATAAATAAGAAAAGGCGCCGTATGAGCAGTGTTTTTTTTTTTTTTCTTCTTCTTCTTCAATTTACTTAACACGCTCCTCTACCTAACTTCCCTTTCGCATCTCCGACTATCTTCGACCTCCCCCAACTGTTCAAACGATACAGACACAACGAGATTCCGGACTCGTGGAGGCCTGCCCCCTGCCATCACAGAGGGAACGTATAACCACTTCGACGAAGTTAACCTGCCTTCCAACCATCCTCCAAACACCTCAATGCCCAGCCTCAACCAATCCACTTGGTATTGTGGGTCTTGTAGTTTTAATAGCCGCTACTCCACAGAGGCACGCCGTAGCCCGCTCATACTGTGTTATGGAATATGGAACGTTCGATTGTCTGCCTATTATTAATGTATAATTAATGTTAAACATTGCAAGACATAGGGAAATTATATATAAAAACAAATTGTAGTAAACAAGTATATTAAAGTGGTAGCTGTATTATATATTACATTTGGCAGAATAGTATCACGATGAAGATAAAATATATGGTTTATACAGTTCGGTGTCGAAATAGTCTTATGTCTACTCAATGCAATGTATAGTATAGGCAAAATATTTATACATTTCGTGACCTTAGAATTATAAGGTTCTATCTGCGTTCTGAGTGGTTTTGACATATTGAGCTTCAAAGATTCCAAAGTGAATGTGCTCCAAACAGATACAACCTTATAAATTCTCATTTTTTTCAGACTTTTAAACAGTATTATTGTGTAAAACTTCACATGTATTCAATGCCCTATGAACAACATATTGATGCCACTTACTCATTTTGGTCAAAAACCATGTAATTCTACTGTCTCAATTTATACGCAGGCTATATAATGTCTTACACTTGACAGCTCACCATAATTAAATTTAGTTTGTGCCATTAAAACATGCAACACCTATCAATGGAATATGCAGCATTTTGGCTTTCAAACTCTATTACTTAATGACATCGGACTACTCCTCTGTGCTTCGTCAGCATTTATAAATGTGTATTGAATATGGTGACTATGGTCCTTGAAGGTGAATATGTTAGTGCCAAATGGTGCTAATTTCTACAATTCAAGTCTATAAACAACAGCAGCAATGTTAAATGAAAATGTTTGCTTCCAAGATGTTAAAATACAAATAACCATACTGACTATATTCCCAAGAGTTGTACTATAGAAAATAAAACACATAAATTAGCTGGTTAGTTCACCTTCCATGGGACTTCTGTAGCATTGCTAGAGGCTGTAGCGTGCTTTGTGGTACGCACAACCATGTCATGTTTACTCTAGCCCTGATTCAGTCATACCACAATGTTTTGTTTACATTACCTCCAAGTATATCTTGGCCTGGGTGGTGACAGGTCAGTCATCAGCACACTGTCCAGTATGATTTGTTGTGTTTATATTTTCCCAGATTCAGTTATATCTCAATATACCCAGTGCTATGTTTTTTATGTGTCTCTTTTTCATGTAGCAACTTATGTTTACTGTTTTTGCAACTAATGTATTTGTATTTATGCATGAAAGAGAAGTAATTATTTAAATAAATACTTATTTACTATGCCTCCTCATGTACTTTGACATGACCAAAAGTGGGATGAACTGAAGGAAGAGTGTTTATTGTGATTTGTGATTAGTGTATTTTTCCTTGCTTAAGTACACAAATGTTTAAAATTGGTTGTTAGGAAGGTATGAAATGGGAATTTGAACCAGCAACTGCTACTTTAAGTTAGTATAGTTATATTGAAATTAATGATGTCAAAGTTGTATGAGAATGTAGACTCAGTGAGGACTTTATTGGGTATTTATTATACCTATTTTTTAGACTTATTAAGTCTTCTGCTGCTGTAACCTATCCACTTAGAGGTTTGATGTGTTGTGTGTTCGGAGATGCTCTTCTGCATACCACTGTTGTAATGCGTGATTATTGCATTACTGTCACCTTCCTGTCAGCTTTGACCATTTTGGCCCTTCTCCACTGACCTCACTCATTAACAAGGTGTTTCTGCCCACAGTACTGCTGCTTACTGGATATGTTTTGTTTTTCGCACAATTCTCTGCAAACTCTAGAGACTGAAAATCCCAGGAGATCAGCAGTTTCTGAGATACTCAAACCACTCTGTCTGGCACCAACAATCATTCCACTGTCAAAGTCACCTAGATCATATTTCTTCCCAATTCTGACATTTGGTCTGAAAAACAGCTGAATCTCTTCCCCATGTCTGCATGTGTTTATGCACTCAGTTGCTGCCACTTGATTGGCTGATTATATATTTGCATTAACAAGCTGATGTACAGTTTTACCTAATAAAGTAGTCACTGAGTGTATAGCTGTGTAATAACCAGTCACGCTAGCATTAGCGAGGTGCGGCTTTTAGTACTTACTCTAAGTTAGAGTCTCATAATGGAGTTACAACTAGAGCTAATCAGTTTCAACACTGAGTAGAGACAGTGTGCATTCTCACATAGTCAGAAATACTTCATTAACTGAAGTACATTTTTAAGTAATCACCATGTGAGTAATTTGCACCAATTAAAAATTTGCATTTAAATCCCTTTCAAATGAATTTATTACAGCCAAACTGCAATTAATGCTAATTATGTGTAATGTCTAGAGTACTGCAGCAGTAATAAATGAAGAAACATGCACCAGAAGCATACACATAAGTGTGGCATAAGTGGCATGATGTAGAAAAGTAGGAGCAGTGTCCTTCATTCCACCGCTAGTTTCCACAAACACAACTGTGAAGAACATGCACACACAAAAAGGGACAATTGTAAGTACTTCTCTGTTTGCCTATATTAACATTACATTACATTGTATTTAGCAGATACTTTTATCCAAAGCGACATACAAAACAGTCAAAATCATAGAATAAACAACCGAACATGTCAGATAAGGTACAATTCACATACTGCATGTTTGGTTGTAAGGCCATGAACATAACTACACAAGGTAGATTGGTCAAGTCTGTAACTATCATACTAAGACATCTACAATGTTAGGAACTACATTACCGACAAGCAAAAGTCATAGATTAAGGTACACAATACAAGGGTCTAAAGATAGTGAGGTTAACGATTGGCATATTGTGGTTCAGATGTAGTTTTCCCCTGGAATGAATGGATTATATAAAAAAATCAGATGTTGCTTCTGGAAATGTAAGGAAAATGCTAAAAGTAATTTCAGAGTCAGAGCAGGCACGATACAGGCCAGATGCAATTAATTCTATCCACAGAGAACACAACATTATTAATCCACTGATTTGGCTCCATGTTTACTTTGAAAAGAATTAGATTATCCTGTTTATTGAAAAAAATAGAACACAGCCAATTTTGTAAATGGGGAAATACTGGTATGGCTCCATTGCTTCTATGCAAAGGAAAATAAAATTACTAATTTGAATAAATGTCTTTCTAATTCTCCATAGCATCCACCGAGTCTTTTGGATATGAGGGACAACTCCCATCCTGTATTATTTGTAGTGTTTGTGTAATGGTAAATGGTCTGCATTTATTTAGTGCCTTTATCCAAAGCTCTGTACAGTTGATGCTTTTCATTCACCCATTCACACTTGCACACCAACAGCGATTGGCTGCCATGCTAGACACCAACCAGCTCATCAGGAGTAATTGGGGGTTTGGTGTCTTGTTCAGCGACTCACCCAGGGTGGGATCGAACCGGCAACTGTGAGGTGCAGCTGCCATACAACTACCCTTACCTCCTGAGCCAATGTTGCCAGTAGTGTACAGTAGTTTGGGCATGTATGATGACCACAGGTGCTGGCTCACTTGTCTTCACTGATAATGCAACTGCTAATAACAGCAGCAGAATTAATTCTGAAGAGTACAGAAGCATCTTATCTGCTCAAGTTCAATCAAATGCCTTCAAACTCATTGGACAGTGTTTCATCCCACAGCAAGTCAGTGATTCCAAACATACACCAGTGCTCAATTTCTTTTTAATTATGTTCCAAAAATAGGAATTTGGTAAGCCTATTGTTTAGCCAATGTCTCTGACTGGTTTTTTCTTATTATTCTCAGCCCTGTAATGGCTTCTTTGACCAGCAACACTGGTCCTTATATTGACAAATGCCAATAACAGACTCCAATGGCAAAAGCCTAGACTCAAAATTAGATACTGAAAGCTTTCTTATACCTGCAGTAAGGAAGCCTCACTGTATGTTATATATTTAGAGCCTGATTTATCCCTGATTATGGTTATGCACTTGGTTGTATGTAGCTCTAGATAAGAACATCTGCCAAATCCCTATAATGTAATGTAATGTAATGATTTCTCCATTAATTGTAGATTTTTTGACACTCACATCTCAATTTCTTCACATTATGCGAAGAAACTCTCCATATGATGACTTTATTTCAGATTATGTTAATTTGTCAAATTACTTTTGGCCCCCTAAAATGGGCGGACTATGTATGTTAAGGGCTCTAACTCATAAAGCTGGCAGTCTGTACTTTAACCTCATATTCAATGTTCTATTTCAAGTTTAGTGTGCTGGAGTACATTGGCAAAACAAAAATCAATGTCAATGTCCCAATACTTTTGCATTTAACTGCATATACTAAAATAATGCACTCCCTAGTAACAAAGGCCAGACCATCAGGCAGGCAGGACAGGCACAGTTCACTTACTCACACTCCAAGAATGCATGTTTATTATAAAAACAGTGTTTCAACGAATATACCTGTCTACAGAAAATGAAAACACCATCATTATGTCTGACACAGTTGGCAGCCTATCAAGTGCTGTTTTTTTTCTTCAAAAAAAAAAATTCTTGTTACATTAATACCTCCGTTCATAGTGAACTGAGAAGTGAAGTGTAATTCCAGCCAATATACAGCGAGATTGAGAACTATACTTGATTTGGGGAAACTTTACCTTTATGGATGAAAGTTGGGCTCACACGAGATGGTGTGGTGATAACTGTGAGTAATGACCTTAAAGAGAAGAAGCGTAGAATAGATGTGTAGACATTTCATCATCCATCCTTTTTGTAAATGGTTCAGTACATAAATTCTCTCTCAGATTACATCCAACTTCTATCAGGTTTTAACTTTCCCTTACAGTATGAATCCGTATGGAAATATATAGGCTTTTAATCTAGATCTTTTTAATCAAACATACTGCTTTATTAATTAAACATTCATGCAACTTTACAGTAGAACTTTGCAGAACAAAATTGGCTAACTCTTAAAAATATAAATGCATGAAAAACATGTGAGTGCTGGAACACAGCTTGGAGCAAAATTCATCCAAGACTCCATGTTGTTGAAAGATGGATGCCTTCCTGGGTCAACAGATCTTCTCTGTGGTCACCCCTTTTCTATAAGATCAATTAACCAGTTCCATTAACCATTTGCTTGTGAGTTGCCATTTGTGCACAAAGCCCAGTGCTACTCTCCGCCTCTGAGCCTGTTTGCACTGCAGTGGTGAGCGGAACCTGGCAGAAACCTTTTTTATTATTTCACTTCTTGTGAAATAGCTACTGGTCTCCAGTAAGTGCAGGTAGATTTTTATCTGGCTTATTTCCTGTTAATTTATTTGTTCTGCATTGCCTCTGCTGTTGCACTCACTCACAATGGGTGTCTGAATGTTTGCATTTGAGGCTTCTGCTATCGGGTCCTTTATGACTAATACCTGATTGTTTTCCCTTCCTTGTATATGTCAATTGGGTTGGAAATCCTACTTTATTACTCAAACAATTGGAAGTATAGACAACTCAGAGACAGACATAGCAAAAGCTTCTTTTAATAATGTCAATAGTCTTCATCACCCATGTGAAATTATGCAGAATGATCCTTACTTGGCCATTGAACTCAAGACTTGAATAAAATAAAATGGTGGGAGAGAACAGAATGTTTCTGCGCACACTGCAGCTATTACCCAGTAGATGTGAAACAGCAAGGGTATGATTTATGAAACACTTTTACCTGTGGTTGTAAAGCTGTAATTTAACCTTCCTTCTAGACTAAGTTTGGCTAAGAGGAACCTTGGTATTATAAATTCTATTTTGAACAGGCAGATGTCTAAACTTGAACCAGATGAAGAATTTGCAGGAAGGGAAAATGAATAACATAACCAGGTCACAGGTATATTCAATCAGAGCAGGAAACAGTTAACACAGCTTGTTACCAAAAAAGAAAAAAGGGGGAATAAATCTACGTAATTGTTCATTACCCCCAATCCTATTCTTTTTAGAGAGCAAAAAGGCAGATCTGAATGGGTCCCATTGACCTACTAAAGAGGGCTTATCAGCAAATACAGCAGTGAATGGAGGTGCCAATGAGGTGTGAAGCAGGCCCACGGAGTCTAATGAGCTGCAAGTTGAAATAGAGAGAGAGGGAACAGGGACAGAAGAGCAGAAAGGAAGGGGGATGGAAAAGGAAGGAGGTGGGAAACGTGATGTGAAGGGAAAGGAGTAGAATGGGGGATAGAGGGGTAAGTCATAGTGAGAGATGAAGAGTATGTGACACAGAAGGGATGTTGTTTATTATATTATGTTACGTTAATAAAGTTCCACAAGTTTTTTACATGAGCATTACCCATTGTACCTTTTCTCAACTGTGCTCAAACAAAAGAACGAATTTAGGTCTTTGAAACATTCAGCCCTTATATGCTGAATGAGTAAATGCAAGGCAAAGTACAAAAACCAAGAAGAAATACATTTGGCATGACCAGTTTTGGTGTTTTGTTTTAAAATAATTAAAAGCTTGAACCGCTTGAAATATTTACCTTTAATAAAAGGCGTTAGTTGACATCAGTGGTGTCATTCATACATAGAGTATAATCAATTGACATAATAATAGATCAATTTAAAACATAAATAAGTTAAAAAAAATAATAAAAAATAAAATAAATAATTGGCACTTATGATGACGACTATGTTTAGAACAGCATTCCATGTGTATTTTCCTAGTTCTGGATGTGATGCTTTGACTTGTGGTAGAACCCATGCACTTGTAAGTCGCTTTGGATTAAAAGCATCTGCCAAATGACAAAAATGTAAATGTAAATGGGGTAAAATATGAATTAAACGGAAACGCTTCAATTTATATACAAAATGGTTTCCTGAATGATTCCCGAAACCATTTATATACAAAATGGTTTCCTGAATGATTCCCGCTCACATATTCTCCATTGGCCTCTGAGCTGTGCCAAGCATATGGAAGCAGAAGCAGTATATGAAGAGCTCTTTGTGGCAGCAGGAAATTCCTTGATTTATGACCTCCTAATGTACGCAGGAAACAGCCTGACCGCGGCAGGTAGGTTTAAATAAACGTGCAGTGAATTTGCCAGCGAGAGCTGTAACCATTCATCTGGCCTGCTTGATTCACAACCGGCTGTCCTTTTTATGGGCTGGGCTGATAGGAGTAAGACCAATTCCGCCTCCTCTGGCCACGCAGTTTAAAAGTTCCGGCCTGTCAATTTTATTTACATATTACTCAACTTATTTTGAACGTACATCCAACGCATCAAAGTCAATATCACATCTACAGTATCGAGGTATAAAAGGTATAATAGAAGAACGTTCTCCACTGTTGCTGTTCTCCATCAGTATGGCTGTCCATCTGGCAATGCCATAACCCATTAGACTCAATGTTTTCTGCTCGTAAACCACCTCTATTTTTTCCAGTTTTGATGTGGTAAGGTCTTTGATGGAAAAAACCCAGTGCTCCTTTCAAGCTGTGGCGGGTGACGTGAAACAGACAAGCCCCGTCTGGATTGGCCGATCTGACATCTGCGGACTGGTCCCGGACACTGTTCCGGCTGCGGAAGCACGAAGAAGGGCCCTGGACAGCCCTGGTGTGCGCACGCTCCAACAACGTGGACTCAAAGGGAAACTCTGGCCCCATATCACGACTTCCTGCACGAATGCTGCACACGTGCTGGTTATTAATTGCATGTGGGATGCATGCATGCAGTGGGGAAGGATTAACATGCAGACGAGGTCATATGGAGCAGCTTTCATCGTCCCATACTTTTTGGCTCTTATTTGCACACCTTTGAACTGAACAGTAAGAAGAAAGGCGATGATAAAGTGGGCCTAAGAAAATGCAAATGGAGGATGATGGAGAGCAGTCCGGGCGGTTTGTGCTTTCCTCACACAATGAGAACATGAAGCGCATATACGGTCCCTCAGAAAGATTTGCAGCTGGCAAATATGCTAGCTACCACACACTTACTCATCCTAAAGTGTAACGTAGTCTCAATGTACAGTGAAAACAACATCTGTGTCTGTGTGAAATGGAGCTTTAGTTTAGGCTGCCTTTTAAGCAAAACATGAGGTCAAAAGTTTGAATTCTGCACAGGAAAAGGTTGTCAAATGACCTTGACTCTTTTTTTGAAGTCAGTAACCCCCGAAACCACATGCAAATGTATCTAGCAGAATATGGACCAGGGACAGGAAACAAGATTTCCCTTTTGTTACAGAATATGCATCTTTATAGATGCCCACCACTGTATATTGATGCTCAGTCCATTTGTCTTGTGTTGTGCTGAGGAATCTGCAGTCTCTCAGGTGTCCTGATCTCCCTGTGCTGTCCCCACCATAGAGCAATTACTATTCTTTGTTGGTATGCATCATTGGAAAATAGTTTAAATTTTCGCAGAACACGACAAGGCTCGTGTTCAGCCACGTTAAATGATCTGTGATTGAAAGGTTTATCGAATTTGAATAGCATCAGTTCTTAATTCTTCCACCAAAATGACACTGAATACCTTCAGGCAGGAGAATTTAGAGGCAAGGCTGACAGTGTGCTGAGAGATACACTCTGCTGGCCCACTTGGAAACAGTAATGTGCCATTGCCGTTAACTATTTTTATTGTTGTAGTGGCTCTCGGTGAACTTCACACAATCGATAATCACAGTAAGTCTGTCGCTTTTGTCTGGACCTGTTCCCGTTGTGCATTAAGCACTCAGCCGTCCCTCATCAGGGCACAGAGACATTTATTGCTTGAGCACATTCAGATCACTGACAGACGCAGGTAAAGTGCATACACCCCCACAGCACCCCCCCCCCCCACCCCCCCACCCCCCCGCCCACACACCCACACCCACACACCCACACACACACACACACACACACACACACACACACACACACACACACACACTCTCCTTTGTTGAGGTCCATTTGTTGAACTCACAGGTTGAGGTTTTACACCTGTCCTAGAATTTTAAATTTTAATATCCAGACAATCACTTTGAAAGCAAAGACCTGTCCTTCATCTCCTTGCAATTGCTTGCCAGACTAATGACTGCTAATCATAAGGTCACAATGAAACTAAATAGCTTGTAACATGTCTTAGAATTGACCGCCATTAAAGATATACTATAGTTCACAAGAAAAAAAAAAGTTAAGTGTTTTGTGAAATAACAAATTGCGACAAATGCTCTTTGTAAAATACAGACATGACAGAGGGTGAAAGAGAGAAAGCAGGTGCAACCCCCCCCCCAAAGAAGAGAAGAAGGAAATTCACTGTTATTGGTGACTGCTTGGAGGGGTGGTCATCTTTATATGACAGCTTCGCTCTGAGCGGGAGGCCCATGGCTCAACACTGATTTTGGGAGCGAGAGCCTGCTCTGGTAGTGGGAACTTGCCCTCAGCCATCTCTCTCTTTTTACTTCAGCCACTTCTCAGGCTCCTCACAATAGCATTGTGTTGCTACTGTGTGGTGTTCATTTACCTTTCCCTGAGAATTGAATCAGTTAATATCTCCTGTTAGCCACTTTTAGCTCCAGGCAAACAGTTATTGGTTTCGGTTGGTGGGATTAATTTCTTCCCAATACTTGCTCGTTCCTCTCTGTCCTCTTTCTCCAGCCATGAGGCTCAGCACCACCCTATGGCCTTTATTATCATAGCCATCAATAGAGGTTTGATTCATTTAATAGAAATGACCGGCATGACCCTGTAAAATTTTATTTTATTGTTGAAACGCCAGTATGACAGTGCCACACCTGGTCCCATATAATTCTCCCTTCTTTCCCCTAGGCAAGATACTGGAAAGGTCTTATAAGATGTAGTCTGAAGGAGTCACTGTGTGAGCTGTTGGCTCCCCAGTTACCTGTGTGGGATGCTGAAAGTCCAATGATACAATACTGATGTCATAGCTTCCCCTCCCATTCCAGGGCAAAACACACCATGGGGAATATAAAAGAAAAGTAACCCCAGTTAACCAAATGACACATCTACAATTTAACCATTGGCTCTTGTGACATCATCAACTGTTGCTGCTGCTTCTGCTGCATGGCCGCCCAAATATCATGAGGTGGGCTGGATTCCGAGAGTCCATCTTCTTCAGGAGAGCACACCTCCCAGCTCTCGTTCCTAAAGTAGCAGTTCACGTAATTGTAATATTCCAAGCTGCTGACTCTGTCTCAAACATAATAAAAGGCTTGGAATCTCCAGGTCTCTGCACGGTGTATGTCATAATCCTTATTTATACTCTAGTCTGAAAAATGATCATTCCTTGTTTTTCTGTTTTTACAAATAGATTTTATTATCAATATCATTATCTCTGTCTCGCCCCCTCAATATCTCTCTCTTTCTTTTTTCTTGATCTCTATCTCTCTCTTCCAACATCCTCAAAGGTAGTTTTCTGGGTCTAGGCAACTCCATCATCAAAGCCATCACTGTCATGACTGATTTCATTAGATTAGCAACAGGCATGGTGGAGTTGGGCAGACACCGGTAGACATCCATGTTGAAAACTACATGCAAATTCTTTCTGATAAATCTGAGAACTTATTCAGATGGATTTTAATTGCCTTCCAATGACACATTTACATGTGAGTAATTAAAACTTGGTACCAATCTTTTCTTCATATTTCTTTCTTCATATGAGTCCAATAGGTGGCAGTACATTTGTAGCATGCAGGTAATGAAAGCCTGTTTCCTTTATTTGCAACAAAAATGGCCAAAAGGCAATACACCACAAAGAGCTACTGTAGCATTCAATAAGCCATTAACTGAAACATCACAGAACAGCCATATACACTCAGTGAGCACTGTATTAGGTATTTATTAAACTTATTTTTCAGACTTCTACTGCTGCAGCCTGTGTATGTAATGGTCTTGACAGAATTTGGACATTAAGAAGGAAAAAGGTATTTACTTGGAGGGTGTGGGAAGCTCTCTGAGAAAAACACAAAGTTCCCAGCCCATGTACCCCAAATGCCACAGCACAGAGCACGCTCATGACCTCAACCCACAGCCATGTCGTGAGATCACCCCATCACTCCCCAAACCTCCCAAGAGGACCCCAGCTTTGGGAGGGCAGGGCTCAAGTTCTGGGTTATCTGTCCAACCATAGTACTATAGCCATCACTCAACAGAAACACAAACCCTTTCACAGCTGTGACCTTATTGCTGCTTCTTTTAATCAACAGAATATATCCTTTTATATTTAGTACTTTTTCCACTTTTGCTCCTCTATAGTTTCTAAAAAGCGAAAAATGCATTGTGAGTTCAGGATGGATTTAAATGAATGCACGTGTGGGATATGAGGTTTCAGCTCTTGAGCTGTGCCAAAAGACATAAGATATGGAGCTAAATTCACAGCATGTGTGGGTAATGCTAATGGATTCAGTTGTCTCTTCAAGTGAGCACTCCCATTGAGATCTTTTTTTTCTCTTTCGATTTCACTCAGCTTGGCTCAAGGAGCTTGGTTTAACCAGCATTAGGCAAAGGCACATTCGATGGGAATTTCATATACCATATGACTTGAGATAAGCAGAAGCAGACTTTAGCTCCATGTAATGCACAGATAAAATGCATTCCTCCAGATGGGTAGAGGGTAGGGGGGGTGTGGGTTTTGGAAAGCAAGGGGCATCGATCAGTGGAGGTACAGCCCTCCCTCAGAGATCTGGCACAGGAGCATGTTCTGGCAGCTCTCCCCTGAGCAGATTACAGCCTGTGTTTCTCCACCCTACACTTACCCAGGCCAAGGTGGGCATTAGTGGAGGCAGGCAATGTTTTGCCATTTCAGCGGGTGCGTTTATGTGTCTCTGAGTTTCTCCTTCTGTTCCGACTCAGACACTCCTGTGCCCATTGCACTATGGGTAATCTCCTTCCCTCTCCTTCCTTTCTGACCACACCACTTATTTCTCTCCCTCAAACACATGGACATGGACACACACACACACACACACACACACACACACACACATGCACACGCACACACAATTGTTCATAATAGTACAACTAACAACTGAACAACAAGCACTGCTGACAAAGAAAAAATGACATTAGCAACAGCAACTTTACCCTTAAGATCTACCATGTCTTATGGAGTACACGCGGAGTAAAGATGGCCTCTCTACCACAGGGGTTCTACTTTATCCCACACTCACTGTAATTAATTACATGCGCACAGACTTGCGCAGTGTGACTGAGCCTCTCTGGGATGAGCACAGGGAATAGGAGCGCATTGTTGACTAAATATTAACATGACAAAGCCATTGCCATGTGAACGCTTTCAGAAACTCAGTGTGTGGTATGAGTTGATCTCTCTCTCTCTCTCTCTCTCTCTCTCTCTCTCTCTCTCTCTCACACACAGAATGTATAGAACAATATTCAGGAAGAACAATATTTTTTGGTTTGGTTCCTCTGATTCTGGAAGTACGCTTTTGTGTATGATGACATTAAATTTGCATATTGGATTTCAATCAATGACATTTAATGACATACAACAGTGTGTGTGGGGGGGAGGGTGGCGTTTCTTTGTAGGTTGCTAATGATGGGGAGTTGACTTTTAAGTTTTAATCATCATTTTAAAGCTCATTCATTTTGTTTGTTGTGACATAAAAAGGAAAAATGACTGAGCTGCATTGACTGGGTTAACCTACTGCCTATTGTAAAATTTGAACAATAAAGTTTTGTGAAAATTCTAATCTCTCACGCAGAGTGCTGAAGTTTTGTGAGGGCTTGTGTCTATGACAGAGTGCTGAAGCTGTGTGAGGGCTTGTGTCTGTGACAGAGTGCTGAAGTTGTGTGAGGGCTTGTGTCTGTGACAGAGTGCTGAAGTTGTGTGAGGGCTTGTGTCTGTGACAGAGGCTGTCCTGTCAGGGTGTGTGGTAGCAGGGACGAGCAGCTGGCCGAACAAACAAACGGCGCAAAGGGTTCTCACACACTGCAGGGCTGCTCCCGAGGAGACGATGTAACTGAGGGCCAGATAAACACTCCTACCCCCATAAATAGGTGATAAAACCCAAGGCCCTGTGTCATGTGGGGTTTGTAAAAAGCTGGCTCTGCTCACTAATCATTAACTTTTACCTCTCTGTTCACAATGCACACATTTCCCGGTAGTCCCAACAACAGCCCGGGAAAAATAATCTCACTTTGCCCCAGTTATTTATCAGTGTCACTGCATTGCTGATATTTCTTGATTATAGGCCGCCAATGTTTACCACTGACGTGCAATTTCAGTTGTACCTATGTTCCTGCGCTGAACAACTACGGAGGTATGGCATGGCCTTTTCTGGAGAGAGTTGGAGAAAAGTCGTGTCCCCTCATCCCCCGTCTCTTTCATGTAAGGAAACGCTCCGGATACTGTTTAAGCCAGGAATGCTCCCTGGAAAACAAAAAGAAAGGACGCTAAAACCGCACATCAGCGTGAGGGCAAACAGAGCATCATTTGCTGCTCAGCCCGAACAATGTCTTGCCAGGGGAAGGGTTTGCATGCTGATTTCCATACCAGCATCAGCCCATCCTGCAGCGACGTTTAACCGCCCTCCCCTCCCCTGTTTACATTCACCGGCATCGTGGGGGCAATTACAAATATCCTTTTACAAGCACAACAAAAACCTCCCTCCGGCCACAGCCCCCGGACCCTGCCTTCATCCATCAGTCAGCGGTACCCCCTGCGCACCCCCTTCTTCCTCCCCCGAAAACCTCCTCGACATGGCACTGTTGTGGCTTTCCGGAGCTTTGTGCGATCCGCCGCCTGCCTCTGACGGGAGCCCCCTTTGTTTTCGGCTCCTGACCCCAGCGCCCCGGACGAGCCCACTGCTTTTTTCACGGAGGAGCTGAGAGACAGGAACGCCCGTGTGAATGGACCGCGGTGCGGGGCCACCTGTTGACAGGTCGGTGTGTCACGCCGTCCAATTACACGTGTGGCACACAGCCACATCCTCACTGGACGGGTGTTGAGCCTTAAGGATGTTTCAGGAGATACACTGGAGGGTGAACTCATGGGGAAACAAGTGTTCTGCTTTGTGAGCAGGTTTTAAAAGTTTTACATGAGGGGGCATAAACAAAAAATAAACAAATAAGCATGTAGTTGAGCACTCTCAGCCCAAATAAATTTTTTATAAAGAAATTAAATTAAGTTGGAATGCAAAACTAAGGCACAAATAACATTTTGTAATTTTAATGGAAACATATGACATGAATATGAATGAAAAACCTTCAAAGCAAGCGTGGATCCGTCTAAGACAAGGGAAGTGTTTGATATTCTTCCACAAGTCTCAGCAAGTCACGCAATGCTACTTATTCATATCTGACTTGGGCGTGTGTGGTTTACTCAGACTTGGAGGTATTAGTCAAATGACAGGACAGGCGTCTCATTAAAACCTACTGCATACTTTTAAGGAGATGAGGGATTACCAATTTTAAAAATGGGGTATTTTGATATGATGAGAGTTCCCTTGAAATGCATATGGTTATTCACTCTAAAGCAACATTTCTACAATGATTCATGGTCTACTCGGCTCAACATATGGCTGTTTTCAATCTTTATTCAATGAAAACAGAACCTTAATTAGCATAAGAACACTAACCCATTCACCATTAGATGTATAAAAATGTTGAAAAAAGGTGAACAAAGTATATTATGATATAGTTCTGCATGTGTAGATGACTTTCAGTTAAAAATTGGAAAATGAAATATTTCTATGAATAATGTATAACTATGTTAAATCAATGTATTACAATTAAGCACAATCTAATTCACATTTATCATCAAAGAGACCTTTTTGGTTAAAAATAATTTACACAAGATAGCACATTCCCCATCCATATGACAACACATTGAGACCCCAGTCATCAACAGATCTGAGGCATGGTAGTACAACCTACCTTTACCTGTACAAAATAACTTCTTATTTCAGTTCAATCTATCCATTTTGCCACAAACTATACATTTTCTCTTCAACTTGGAATCATCATTTGGGTACTCCCAAGAGCCATTGACTACTTTACACACTGCACATCACACAGTACTACAGGAGAAAGAAAGACAGCTGAAAAGATGTGGGAGGCTGATGCAATGATACACCTTGGCTGACTTTAACTGAAGTTTCCTCTAGCATGACTAAAACCAAATGTGTTCAAGCATGGTGAATGCAGCTGGCTAATGATAAAACCCAGGCGGAAACCTGCCATGTCAGCTGACCGAGCTAAACCACACCTTTTGTGATCTCCTGAGCTGTTTGCTGGAAGGGCTCTATGTAAATACACAGAGCCCTCCATCCTCAGCAGTGCATAGGGAATGTTCGCTGGGAGATTGATTGGAGTACTACAACAGCTAAACAATAGGTTGCAATTGTAACATTTACATTTACATTTACATTTTAGTCATTTGGCAGACGCTTTTAATCCAAAGCGACTTAAGTGCATAGGTTCTACCATAAGTCAGAGCATCACATCCAAAAACTCGCAAAATACACAGGAAATGCTGTTCTAAACATAGTTGTCATCAGAAGACAAGGATAGGGATATCAGAAAGGAGGGGCAGGGGAGATCAGGAGGGAGGACTAAGGTAGAGTTTGAAAAGGTGGGTTTTGAGTCTGCGTCGAAATAGGGGGAGGGAGAACATCTAGGGAATGCCTAGAATTTCTCTCCAAGGAATCGCCACCTTAACGTGGTGGAGGGGTTTGTGCGTCCCGGTGATCCTGGGAGCTATGTTGTCGGGGGCACTAGCGTTAGCCCCCAGTTGGGTCTCCCAAGGCAAATTGGTCCCGGGGGAGGGGCCAGACTAAGAGCAATTCAAAGACTCCATGATATGGCCTCACAAGCACAAATATAACTTGCCTGGAAAAAGGAAATCAGGGCCCCGTTTTGGAGCCAGACCCGGGAGGGGAGCTTGTCGTCGAGCGTCTGGTGGCCGGGCCTTTTCCAATGGGGCCCGGCCGGGCACAGCCCGAATTGGTCATGTGGGGTCACCGCCCTGTGGGCTCACCACCTGCAGGGGTCGCATCGGAGTCGGGTGCTTTGCCCAACGGGCAGTAGGCAAAGGCGGGGATCCGGGCGTGCTGATCCTCGGCGTTGCAGACTGGTTCTGGGGACGTGGAACGTCACCTCTCTGGTGGGGAAGGAACTGGAGCTAGTGCGGGAGGCGGAACGGTACCAACTAGATGTAGTTGGGCTCACCTCCACACACAGCACTGGTTCCGGAACCAAACTCCTGGAGAGGGGCTGGACTCTGTTCTTTTCTGGAGTTGCTCAGGGTGAGAGGCGCCAGGCGGGTGTGGGGATACTCACAAGCCACCGGCTGAGCGCCACTGTGTTGGAGCTCCACCCGGGAAACGAGAGGGTCGCCTTGACTACGTGTCGCTGGGGGGAAAGCTCTGACTGTCGTTTGTGCTTATGCACCAAATGGCAGTTCAGAGTATCCGGCCTTCTTGGAGTCACTGGGTGGTATCCTGGAAAGGGTGCCACCCGGAGACTCCATAGTTCTGCTGGGCGACTTCAATGCTCACGTGGGCAATGATGGAGAAACCTGGAAGGGGGTGATTGGGAGGAATGGCCTGCCTGATCTTAACCCGAGCGGTGTCTTGTTATTGGACTTTGCTGGTCATGGATTGTCGATAACAAACACCATGTTCGAGCATAGGGTAGCTCATAAGTGTACTTGGTACCAGAGCACCTTAGGCCAAAGATCATATCATCAGACCTGCGGCCGTGTGTCTTGGACACTCGGGTGAAGAGAGGAGCAGAGCTGTCAACTGATCACTACCTGGTGGTGAGTTGGATCGACATTACATTACATTACATTATTGGCATTTGGCAGACGCTCTTATCCAGAACGACGTACAACAAAGTGCATACCCATAACCATGGATAAGTGCGCTGAAAGACCCTAGAGGGAAGTACAATTTCAATTGCTACCCGTACAACAAAGATAAGGACCAGGGCCTATTTTTTATTTATTTATTTTAAACAACAAATAAACAAACAACAAAGCAAAAGTGACCAAACTTAACTATGCAAATACTGCTTACCTAGCCAACTAAAAAATACCGAAACACAACGTAAATCACAAAGACAACAATTAAGGTTCACAGGGAGGTAGGGAGGGATCAAGTGGACGGGGAGGCTGCCGGACAGACCCGGTAAACCCAAACGTGTAGTGAGGGTGAACTGGGAATGTCTGGAGGAGGCCCCTGTCCGCGAGGTCTTCAACTCCCACCTCCGGAGGAAATTCTCACGCATCCCGGGGGAGGCTGGGGACATAGAGTCCGAGTGGGCCATGGTCAAAGCCTTCATTGCAGAGGCAGTAAGCAGGAGCTGTGGCCAGAAGGTCATCGGTGCCTGTCGGGGTGGCAACCCAAGAACCCGCTGGTGGACACCAGTGGTGAGGGAGGCCGTCAAACTGAAGAAGGAGGCCTTTTGGGTTTGGCTGGCCCGGGGGTTCCCTGAAGCAGCAGACAGGTACCGGGTGGCCAGAAGGGCTGCGGCCCCAAAAACCCGGGTATGGGAGGAGTTTGGGGAGGCTATGGAGAAGGACTTTCGGTTGGCCTCGAGGAAGTCCTGGCAAACCATCCGACGACTCAGAAAGGGAAAGCAGGGCTTGTCTCAGGCTGTTTTCAGCAGGCGAGGAGAACTGCTGACCCGGACTGGGGATGTTGTCGGGCGGTGGAAAGAGCACTTCGAGGAGCTCCTGAACCCGAACAACACGTCCTCTGTGGAAGAAGCAGAGCCCGAAGACTCGGGGGAATCTGCACCTATATCCCTGGCGGAAGTTGCTGAGGTAGTCAAAAAGCTCCTCAGTGGCAAGTTGCCGGGTGTGGATGAGATTCGCCCTGAGATGCTGAAGGCTCTGGACATTGTTGGGCTGTCTTGGCTGACACACCTCTTCAGTGTCGTATGGAAGTCGGGGACAGTACCTGCAGAGCACTGATCGGGGCAGGCGGATCGGTGCAGCGTCAGCAGTAATGCGGGCATTGCACCAGACCGTCGTGGTGAAGAGGGAGCTGAGCCGGTAGGCAAAGCTCTCGATTTACCGGCCGATCTACGTCCCAACCCTCACCTATGGTCACAAGCTTTGGGTAGTCACTGAAAGAATGAGATTGCGTATACAAGCGGCCGAAATGAGCTTCCCCCGTAGGGTGGCCAGGCTCAGCCTTAGAGATAGGGTGAGGAGCTCGGACATCCGGAGGGAGCTCGGAGTAGAGCCGCTGCTCCTTCGGGTTAAAAGGAGCCAATTGAGGTGGTTCGGGCATCTGATCAGGATGCCTCCCGGGCGCCTCCCTTTGGAGGTTTTCCGGGCTCGTCCAACTGGGTGGAGACCCCGAGGTAGACCCAGAACCCGCTGGAGAGATTATATTTCTCTTCTGGCCTGGGAACGCCTCTGGATCCCCCAGGAGGAGTTGGAATGCGTTGCTGGGGAGAGGGACGCCTGGAATACCCAGCTTAGCCTACTGCCACCACAACCCGACTCTGGATAAGCGGGTGACAATAGATGGATGGATAGGGAATGCCAGACTGCTCCACAATTGCAATTTCAAGTTTATTGTCTGCACCCAGAGTGCCAGGTAACTAGTTAGTGTTGCGTGGGAGTGTTTGATGTGTGATGGGAGACTAAAGCCCAGAGTTAGGCCTTACACTAGACGCCTTAAGAGGGTCTGTGCAAGCCATTACTCACAAACACAGACCTGTAAATAGAAAAAAAATGCCTGCAAGCACTTACTGTATACAGAGCATCTTGTCCACACATGTTCTGGTCCACTGTGGTTTTCTTCAATCCTATCATAAATATTTTGAGATGTGGATGTGCAGTATTTTACTGTCAGAGAACAGATCATTATGAAGATTTGCAGTAGACAAATAGAGATAAGAATGTTAGTTACATTTGCTTCTTTCTCTTTTTTTCTGGATAAGATATGCGTGTACCTGCCTTCTCCACTGTACACAGTTTCCTGGCACTCTGGGACTGATGTAGTCTGCCTTGTTTAGCACCACACATACACTCATACTGGAGGCTGGTCTAGTTGTTTGGGCCTTGTGATGAATCATAAAACAGAGTGAAGTCAGCCTATTAAAGTCCTTAGGAATGCCTGCTTAGCCAGAGTGCCCAGCTTAGCTTGGATTTGGGCCATTGTTCCGGGGAAAAGCTGAGCCTGGATGTGGCCTGTAGAGGTGGGGAAAAACCCTGATCCAGGATCAGGGTTAGGAGAAATCATCCAGCCCAGCTGAGCCTAGATGTGGGTCGTAGTCCTGGGGAAAAGCTGAGCCTGGATGTGGGCTGCACACCTGGGGAAAGCCTTGGATCCAGGATCAGGGGTGGGGCCAATCATAAGCACAGGCTACAGCAGTAGAAGAGAGAGCTGACTGTCTTTGAGGGAAGCACTATGAGAATGATAACCCTACATCACTATGTACGTGAAAATGAAGATGCACTGATGAGTTCAGCTGAAGGAGACACATGAGCAGACAGAGCAGTGAGGAAACAAATGGAGCAATGAGGATAGAAGAGGGGAGACAAAGAAGATGGATGTTTTTAATGAAGGTGACGCAATAATGCACTTCTGAACAATAAGGTTAGAACCTTAACCTGAACAGGAACTTTGAGTATGTTATCGGCATTATCACTGAATCAAGGTGTTACAGCCGTACACTTCAGTGTGGAACCACAACTGACCAACCCATCAACATAACACACTTACAACTAAGCCAACACTCAGTGATCACTTTATTAGGTAGACCTGTACACTAGCTTGTTAATGCCAATATTTCATCAGCCAATCATGTGGCAACAACTAAATGCATAAAAGCATGCAGACATGGTCTAGAGGTTCAGCTGCTTTTCAGACCAAATGTCAGAATGGGGAAGAAATGTGATCTAATTGACTGACTGATTGTTGGGGCCAGAGAGGGTGGTTTGAGTGTCTCAGAATCTCCTGGGATTTTCACACCCAACAGTCTAGAGTTTGCAGAGAAACAAAAAACATTTCAGTGAGCAGCAGTTCCGTGGGCAGAAATCCCTTGTCAATGAGAGAGGTCAGAGGAGAAGGGCCAGAATGGTTGTAACTGCTCGGAAGGTGACAGTAACACAAATAACCACAAATTACAACAGTGAAGAGCATCTCTGAACAAACAACACGTCAAATGCATCAAGTGGATAGGCTACAGCAGCAGAAGACTTAATAAGTCTAAAAAATAAGTCTAATAAATACCTTAAAAAGTGCTCACTGGGTGTATGTCTACAACCTGTAGCAAGCAGACAGCAGGAACACTTATTTGTAGCCTAGTGATTGTCATGCTCAACCTACCGAGATTCCGTCTGTAATTACTGACCACGTCACAGGCATTTCTTTATTTAGAAATCCACACCTATTTGTGTGAGGTAATATCTAAGTCCATTGAACTCTAGATTCTGTATTCAAACTGAAGTGATATAATCAACAATACTTCAAATGAAGCCATCTCAACAATGCCATCTCAACATTGCACTGCCATCTCAACAATTGTGCTCAAACACAACGTACTGTATAAGACCGAAAGCAGACAATTGCATGCAAATTGCATGCTGATTTCAATGATAATCTGACCTCCTGACTTCATTAGAACTTTCCACCATTTGATGTTCAAAGGTCAGATTAATTACGTAAATGAAAAGCACACAGGTAGGACTGTAGTGCACTACAGGCAATGTTTCATCTGATGCTATTTAAAAAGAAACGGGCACAGAGAGCTTAAATTCTACATCTGAAAGAACTTGTCTGGCTATCATCTGCAGATACCCTGTTGTTATGTTTTTCCAGAGAGCCTGTACAACACTTTTTTATAAGTGGAGCTGTATTATTTTTTTTAAGTCTATGCTGCGGGATCCAAGCAATTTCCAGCCCAACAGATCAGCAGAAACGCCCTTACATTTCTGTTTCAAATTTGTATGCTCAGCTTTGCTGAAATCCCCAAACAAAAAGATGGTAGGATGGTCTTGGCTTCAGTGTTTACATGGAGCTGGATGCTCTTTGAAGCCCCATCCTAACTGCCCTAGCTGAAGGAATGCTGGGTAATAGTATGTGAGAGAGGAAGTTCTCACTTCCTAGCTGGCCTGGATTCTGGGCCTGCAATCTCATCTAGCTCCAAAACCATTCCAACCACAAAGAACACATACTTAGTCTCAGAGAGCATCACACGGCTGGCTGAACTTTTCTGCTGAGTCAGGCCCGAAACTTTAAAATTTTCATGTGCATTATTATTATCTCTTTTCTGAGCACCAGATAGCGGCTGGAAAAATGGTGTGAGAACAGGTGTGGCCGCTTCATGAGAGATGACTGCAAAAGTAGTCACGTAACATTGCCATTTGGAGCAGGTGAATTACAAAGCCACTCCACCTTCTAGCAGATAATTAGTTAGATCCTATTTCATATAGATTTGGCAAGGTTTAAAATGACACATTGTATTTATGATCCCTTATAGGTTCAGACAGGCTTTTTTTCAGCCTAACTTGTAACACAATGCCGAACATAGCAGGGAGTGAGCACAAAGATGGTATCCGAGTATAACGCAGGTCCGAGTATAATGCGGGGAAGAGGACTTGAAGACATTCTAGATGGCTGAGCTGCAGAGAAGCCAGCAGGAAACACCAGTCTGAAAGTGACAGCAGCTACAGCTACATCAGTGTGGAAATTAGGGACACTTTATTCCAGCTTATAGTGACTGGAAAATAGCTCATTTACAACTTTTTACTCTTTCTTTTGGAGCTACTCCTGATCTAGCAGACTGACTGGGGGAGCCCAGAAATCAATCTAGAAATGTTTGACTGATTTGCAGACCATTGTTACTCTTAGTAATAGTAATAATAGCAATGGCAATAGAAAAATCAATAGTAATAGTTGTTGTGGTTGCTTCTTCATCTTCTTCACTGGTCAGTTAACCCATGCATATTTTATTTGTTGATAATGATAAGGCTCAGGAATGGTATTGAATTTACTGGAGGGTTAGGCATGTTCAATTTGCATTGTTTCAGCTTCAGTTGAAGGGTGTTATGGAAGAGCTTTCCAAGACATGCTGAGATCCTTAAAGAGAATCATATCATAGGGAGGGAGAGAGAGAAAAATTTACATGTAATATACATGGAAATGTGCTGATGGGTTTCAATGAATGGGTCCTGTGATCTGGTTTACAGACAGAAGTGGGCCAGACTGAGCTGAGCAGTATGTCTTCAGGAACAAAAAAACGTATAGATAAAGTAAATGTACAGAGAATGGAGAAGAAGAGATGAGTTCCATTTTAAAAGGCATACAATTCGAAGGTACTGCAACCCCAATGACACAAAGCTGTGGTGTGAAGAAAATGTTTGTGCAGTTATTGCCAGAGCAACAGGGAAAGCACCACCATACTTAAGTAATTTTTCAATGTCACAATTTTCCAAACTAACAACCATAAGCCACGGCTCAAATGGTGTCAACATTAAAATAGCTACGGGATTGAGCATGCTAAAACTGGAAAGGCCATTTTAGTCCAGCCCACAGAAGTGACATACAAAACAAATGTACTGGTGCATTTTCCAATTACCTCTAAGGAAGGCTTGGTGGAAGGCTGCAGGTTAACAAACACAGTCATTGATGATAACATGTCACTCATGCACATTCCTGGCATGTAGAAACCAGCAAAATATCTTAATAAGATGTGTGTTCTCATGTTCCAGGCATGCCACGGACCCCTTTTCCATTTCAGACCGTGGATTAAGGCGGAACTGAGGAAAACCAGCTTGTGGTAAACAGTGGACATTTCACATCCATCACATTATTCCCCACTGTTGTTATAATTTGTTGGAAAGGCTCAAAATTGTATTCAATATGTATTCTCCCAGCCTGTGTTAAATGTGTGACTAGTTGAATTTATTTTGACCTTAAATGCAACACTTTGAAAGCTTGTGGTACAGGATCTGTCTTGCCTTGGTGTTCTGCTCAGTGTTGAGAAGAGAGCTTGACACACCTGTTTTAACACAACAAAAGGCATCATCGCTAATTGACCTAATGAGCCCTCTGGACTTGATCCCGTTCAGGCCTTTTCTCTTCTCCACCGGACCTGGGCAAAGGGTGAGCAAGGGCTTTAACATCACTTCAATCATTAGACAACATGCTGCTCTGAAACAGGAGTGGAGTGATTGAATTAACCACCCCCCCCAATACCTCAGCAGAAGCAGGTCTGTGTGGAGCAGCCTCCCGTTATTAGATTACCCCTGCCTCCCCCAGCCCCAAAAGGGCCATTAGATAATGGGGGTGGTGTTCTATGCCAGTGTATGGGGGACTGATTCTGTTTGAGAAGCATGCCCATCCACCGGCCATTTACCTGATTACTTTGGTTCAAACGAGCCCAGGTTCTGTTTGGCCAGTGTGGCTGGGAGATGGAGGAGAAAGCAGGCTGTAGCACGGGTCTTTTAAGATACAGGTGTGAGAGAGCTTCCCCTCCAAGCCTGGCCACACTGCAAAAAATGAACTCTCTCATGGTTTTCGCTTGTGATTTAGTCCTTGTGGTTGTGTGTTCCTGCTCTTTAGCTGGGTTCCGCCCAAGATTCCTTCCCATTGGGGAGTTTTTTGTCACCACTCTTTGAGGGTTTTTTCCCCACTGGGGTTTTTCTTTCTTACCTTATGTGCTTGCTATTTGGGTTCAGGCTTGGTGTTAGCCCTTTTCTGCCCTTTTTTACACTGCAAATCATATTTGTGACAGCCACCTATAGAAAGTGCTTTACACATAAAATATACTTCACTTGACTTGTTTGAATAAAATGTTTCCTATTTCAGATACAAACATTCTATTAATTTATATAATTGCCACTATCTCAGCCATAACTAGGTTCACCTTAAAAGTTAGATTGAAGGGGAAAATATAGATTATAATTTATGGTCGTCATTATTGTACCAGGTAAGTTGAGAGATGGACTAAAACGAGTTGCCCATTCCTGTTCCCCTCCCCTAAAGCCACAACCAGCCTGTTTAAAATAGAGCTCCAATCATCATTCAGATCTCCAGACCAGAACTCCCAAACCGCCTTCTATTTCTGAAGAAAATAACATGCTGTTTAGGCAGGCTTAACAGAGCCTCATTACTGAGGAAGTGGGTTTTGGAACTGAGGGAACTTTCTTTGCTGTTCAAATAAAGCTCAGAGTAAAATGGCATCTAAATTCCCGGTCTTGTGGTGTGCCTCTCTCTTGTTTTTACTTGGAAGGGCTGGACTAAAACTGAGACAGAAAAATAAATATGTCCTTTCCTTCTCAATCCCCTGAATTTAAATTCTGAAACAATCCTTCCTCAAGCCCCCCAACTCATAAATCAAGGCATTGTTTAATCATCATGTGGTTTACCCGTACAGATCATTTTGCTGCAAACATTTATTTAAGCAACTAAACACAAAAAACTGAGTCACAAAATGGTGTTTCAAAATGCCCTGTATGAAAGAGAGAATGTTCAATCCTGACAAAGGTGCTTAAAGGAGCAGATCAAAAATAAAATGTAAGTATGGACTTTTTCTTTTTCTGGTAATGTATCCAGCAAAAATGGACATAAAAAAATAATTATATTTGGAAAGAAACTTTGATGTTTACATTTTTTTATGTGAATTTTCCACGGATTCATTACTATAAAAAATATAGTGGTTCAATGGTCCATTATATCAATATGAACTGCGTCTAAAAAAGTTGTCAAATCCGGAAACTTCACATCTCAGCAAAACTATCTGGATGGATTGATAGGTTTCTCCTCGCCCAGAGTACTAATTTATTTTATGGGTGAACTTTAAAATTACAGTTCATCCATGTGTATCACCAAAACTCTGCTCTGCGCTGAGAGCGCTCTAGATATACTGGTCTGTACATAGCTGTCAAGCCCCTCCAATGACTTCCTTTAAGTCTGTAACCCCCCTGCCCCGGGCCCCTTCCCTGGCCCCCGTTTCCTCACACTCCCCTCAGCCCATTCATCCACTGTGCTCAGCAAAGCATTTCAACACCAGCACTGAGGCCCAGGGACAGGCTCCGTCCCTGCCAGGTGTCCATATCTCCCCCATTCCTTCCCTGGGGAAGATCTTCCCCTCCAACTCTTGTGTTGTTTCAGCCCCATGCGATCCTGGCTTTGCCAGGGCCACAGTAGGGCACATCTCACTCTGAAACTGACCTCACCCCAGTGCCATGGAACATCTGCGCCTGCATCAGCCAGCGTATCATCAGCCTTGGACAGAGGCCGGGGCCATGGGCAGCCTGTGCAAGAGCGCCCTGCCGGGCACCCCAGCCTCCCTGCGAGGCCAGCTGCTCACGACCAGATGCTAGTGTAGCTGGCGAGATCATCCTGGCGGCAAAATCCCAGCAAGCAGGCCTTTTTTGGGCCTTTTTAAAAAAGGGAAAAAACTTGTATTTTTATATTTTTAGGTTTGTTCCATCATTTCAGCTTCATCTGTCAATACAGAAAAGTGCCAGAAAGCACCTCTTTCCCCATGCCATATCAGCCAGCAGTTATTCTGCACACACATGCACAAACACTCACTCACTCACTCACACACACACACACACAGATGCTCTCTCTCTCACACACACACACACACACACACACACACACACACACACACAGATGCTCTCTCTCACACACATGTACACACACACACACACACACACACACCAGTTGATCTGTTGATCAGTGTAAGTACACTGCTATTGCAAGCTCAAGTGCAGCCCTTGTGCTGGCATGGTCAGGATTTAATACCTAATGTAATAACTCTGATTAGACTGTTGGCATGTCACTTCACTGATAACATTAGCAGGATGAGCCACCGGTCAGCCTTGAGGGCGCTCATCTTAATGAGGGCAACTGCCTTCATCTGGCTCCAGATTTATGTCTCATTTTAACATTGCAGGCTAACCGCACGAACATGACACATGAAAACACACAAACTGGATACTGTTACAAAGCCCATGATCACTTCTAATTTTCATCGCCTTATTCAAACACCTGAACAGGACCTGTGCTTCACTTAGCCAAATCCACCTTTACCATCTTTGGTCATATTTCTTTTCTCCTACTTTCTTCCCTTTTCCTGCAATAACAGAACAGCAATGCATGCGCCAAGAGAGCAAGCATTAAAATCAACCTCAATAAATAAATCATAAAAGTACAGAAATGCTCTCAGATATATGACAGCCGAAAAAAAAAAAAAACTAATTTTGTTAAAAGACAGCATTGAAATTTTTAATGAATGATTTAACCAGACGTTGGGGTTCAATGACCACCCATCTAAATTGGCACCAACAGTGTCCTTCAATCTCAAGTTTCAAGTTATGGGTTTAAACTGCAAATGCAGCCCAATATAAAAGCACATTGACATTATTAATGGTAATGGAATGCTTTCTATGCAGGTTAATGAAGGATGCCTTAAATTCGACAATCTACTAATCCAGCTCCTAGGTCATCACTTTATAAAATAGATGACCTTTCTAATGTGCTCAGGTTCCATGCACTGAATTCCTTAAGGAAAAAATGTCTGACAAACACATCGCCTGACGTAGGGAGGATAGAGGTTTGTGATCACACAGATTATACACAGTAGCAAAACTACCTCATACTTCTCAAGATTACATTCATTCCCTTGTGGTCTACCACCATATAGCCAACAGCTACCATACCAGAAATTGCTGTGGTCAGATCCAGTGAACGGTCACAAACTGACAACGTAACCCCTCATTGTATTTTCGCCACCATGGACAGGATGTGACCGCACAAATATCAGCTCCTTCTGATCCTATTTGGCTCTGAAGCCCAAAATCGCACACCCAGATTCAACTGCATCAGGGCTTTTAACCCCTTATGAGTGGATGCGACCTACGCATTACATCTCCCTTAACAGACAGATATGACCTGTGCGTTACATCTCCCTCAACAGACAGATGCAACCTGCACATTACATCTCCCTCAACAGACAGATATGACCTGTGCGTTACATCTCCCTCAACAGACAGATATGACCTGCCCATTACATCTCCCTTAATAGACGGATGTGACGCCAGCGTTGTATTTGGTCATATGACGGTTTTTCAAGACACATGACCATTGAAATGCACTGTGATTCCTTGGCCTTTCTATGGGTTTTCTATAGGGGGCCTTGGTCCATAATGGCTTAAGATAATAACACCAAAACCAACACAGCAGCAGAAGTTCTGGCTCTGGGTTTCATGAAACATCTCAAAATGATTATGGTGATGTTTTTCCCAGCGATGTGGAGCGTAGATGTGGCGAGACACGCGGGCCCGCTGTGTTTGGGCGAGCCTGCTGGGCCTGTGGCGGAGGGCGAGGGATCTCGGGAGACGTGTGATTGATGCGCAGCTGGGAGATGCACAGCGGGTCATGTGTCTTTGCTTTTCAGCGGCCCTCTGTGGCGAGCATCATCCGCCTGATCCTACTGGAACCGGTATGCGGAATGCTGACTAAGAGCTGGCTAACAGCTGTGAGCAGGAAAAACACACACAGCACTGCATGGGAATATGGCCTTAGCAGCAGAGCGATAAAGTAGAGTGCGTGTGTGCAAACCAACCTTCTCAAGCCATGAGACATAAATATGGAGTTTTATTACTCACCTCAGCAGGTCGGAGATCAGAACCCACCAAACGTAGGAGTGCAGTGCAGCATGCACGTATCTGCTGGAAACTGCACGTATCTGCTGTGCAACTGTCCACGTACCATTGCTCACACATGAACAAGCATATGCACATACACACACACACACACACCAATTTACTAGGGCCCCAATTATGGGGTATCAATTCATCTCTCACAAAGACAGTTAAATAAACTGCAGATCGTCTTTCAAACAAACATCCCGCTAGATTTAGAGTTCCTTTGTACTACCAGGGGGTCTGCAGTTTGAATCCTGTTCTGATCTTCTCTGGGATGATTCATCTCTACATAAAAGGAGGAAGAAATACTGGAGCCTTTCTTAATTTTGTTTTTTACATTTTTCATAAGTCGTTCCCATCTACCACCGCACACCAATGGCAAATATGCATGTATAAATGTATTCAAGACAATATCTGCAAATAGTATGAAGTAACGTAAAAAAAAAATCAGACCAATCCCTCTCCATAGAGAAAGTATGGTATATAGAGCCCAGTATTCCAACCCCAGCTACCCAGATGAACCATTAACTTTGGGAGCCATCTTGTGCTAAATGTCAATTTGTCCAGGTGTATATCTGTCCACTTAAAGCAGAGCTTATGAGCAGACTCAGGCTGGGGGAGAGATGGCGTGTTATTGCTAAATTATCAGTGGCATGCTTATTTACAGAGGCACTGGCCAATGGCCTGTGGGCATAGGACTGTGTGGGCATGCGGGCAGACTGCTGGGCACTGCCAAATGGCCTGATTGCTCCAGTCAATCATCCCTGTTTATTATTCCAGGAAACGCCTACTGTTCCACAGGGCCCGGAAACAAACACACTGAGCCCTGCTGGGGGATAAACACCAGCCCCAGCCCCTCCCCCTCTTCCCCCAATGCGAGAGAAGAAAAAATGGGGGAAAAGAGGGAGACAGCTTATTCCACTGGCAGTGTTCCAGACAAATAGGCCCCCGTCTACGACAGCCCAGTGCCCGCTGGCTGGGGGTGTCTGGAACACCGCAGGACGTGAAGGAATTTGGAGAACTTCCGTAATCAGAATGATACCTGGTTGGGATGAAAAATCTTCCCTGTTAGTTTGCAGGTTTAAAGGAGGGCGGGAGGGCGGGAGGGCAGGGGGGGGATAATGTTAAAAACATGAGCAGAAACATATCGCTCCAATATGAGGAGCATGAAAACAACACAAAAATGTCAAACCGACTCCAACTTTGTATTCCGTTTTTTGATATGACCGTAAACAGTTGATTCGATGCTCTCCAGACGGAATTGCTTTTCACTCTGCGTGCTTCTGGGTAAATTTGTTCCAATTACAAGTCACGGTTTCCAAGAGCATGCTTACCACATCAAAGAAAGAATGGTTATTATAGACAGAGCCTAACACATGAAAACGTATCAATAAACTTATGAGAAAGCTTTTAACATTTCTCTGGTCTCTTCAGAAAGGCCATGGGGTTTTCATTAGCTCTTGCTTTGGTGTACCCAGGACTCAAAAAGCCTTTGTGATGGTTTAAATCTTTCATAGAATCTGGTCTTGCAACAAGCAGGCAGTCGTGATTGGTTATGATAATCAGTGCACAACCTGAAAGGAATCAGTGGAACTTATGGGACAGTTTATGCATTATTCTCCATGGTACCCACACTGTTTTTCATTCGTCGCATAGAAAAGTTGCCAAAATGTTTTGGTGCCGAGGGGACCACAGCCTGGTACCCTGGCCCAGGATCCACTGCAGACGTCTGGCCCTTGAGGTTGCATGATGTCTATGACAGAGCTTCCCTACAGAGAGGAAAGACAGCCACGGCCTGGGTCCCACTGAAAGAATATCTGCAATATTACGGCCAGTATTATTATCATTTATTATACACGTACTCCTTCTACATGGCATATGCTCCCCTGTGTTTTGGGGTGCCTGAATGTAAAAGTACTTAAAGTCACATTCTGGTCTCCGAGGGTTAACAAGCACAGCCCCCCCGTCCCCCGTCTCGACATGGCGTCAGCTGCAATGAGCTCCAGATGCACGCTGGCCCCTCTCCAGCCCAGCGCTGGATGTGGTTTCAGTGCCGCAATGGAAACACCGCCCACCGGCCGGGCCCAATGAAAGTTCCCCACTCCTCTGTGCGGTTTCTGTAACAGGTCCATAATCACACAGGCACGGGGAACGAGGTGCAAGGCAGGGAGAGAGAGACGGAGGGAGAGAGGGAGGGACAGGAGGGCATGGCAATCAAGTGAAAAGCTGGGAAAGGATGTGGGCAGGCATGGCACAGGGTGAAAAATACAAACTGAAAAGCGTAAGGCCGTTTGTGTGCAAAGAAGGATCATTTTTCCTTGCACACAATTAAAATATTTTCTATTTTGAAAGTCACTGTGATATAATGATCTGTTGAAGTCTGTCCATTGCTACACCCTGATGAACGCACACTGAAACATGATTTTGATGTGTTAATTGCATGGAGAGAAGTGTGCGAGTTTCATTTTTTCACTTTGGTTATTGGGCCGTTATTAAGCACCTTTCCGTCTGTGCTTTCTGCTCTTCCATCGCAAAGAAAGATGGGGGCCAGGAGACGGCGTACAGTGACAATAAAAAAGACATCTGAAAGAGGAGTGAGGAAGCGAGAGAGTGTGAGAGTGTGACAGATGTTCTGTTAACGGGCGTTGCACAATTTGGAGAAGGATATTCTGGGTCCGTGCAGGCGGCGGACAAAGGCGTTATGTTTGAAACCTTCACTTCGCAGCTGTTATTTGCAGCCATTGCGTCAGCACTGTCCTCCCAAGCCTTCCGCTTCCCACTTCACTAACAAATATTACATCCTGGACTTTCTGACACATTTCCCTCTTCAGATAACCACAGCCACAGCCAGCCTGCAGGGGTGAACGGCAGGTCACAACCCCAGGCCTTCTGCACTGGAGTCCACTCTCTGCACTTTGAGGGATTTCACCAACAATGGGAAAATAATTTCTTCCAGGAAAAAAAGCTTGCACCTCCCATAATGTGATAACAGAAGCATACTGTCTGACCAGGCAGAGGTCAGGAGGGCACGCTACCGTGTAAATCTTTAAGCAAATGCTGAGAGGCGCGGCATCTTAGCCATCCACACATCACAGGCCTCCGACACGGGGCCTAGACCCGGCCGGCGACCTCCCTGTCAGCATCCGGACTCCACTGACTTCTGCTCCTCTCCCCGGTGACAAATCCACACAACTGGCCTGTCATCTGGTAAAGCGTACAAGGGGGACTGTGCATGTGCACGGGCCCACTGAGAAACAACAAATCTTTTCTCATGGGTATCGTCTGAGGAGAGGCATTATAGAGAAAGAGTGACACAACGCATGCAGCCATGAACTGGGAACTGTCTGCATTAAATAAATGTTTACTTCAGCTTCTTAATGTGGTGACCCAGAAGGCAGCTACACCCAGTATAAAGAGGGTGTAGTCAGAGACGCTGTGGGTTTAATAAAGCAAAGAGACTCTGACTGGAGACACCGCATTTGTTAAATTTAGCAAATAATAAAGACAAAGTGGCACGGAGAAAAAGCGGGTGGATTTATGAGGTGTTTTCATTAAATCAGGCGCTGCTTAAATTTCACTGGGTCTACCCTGGGGCAAACACAAGGCACAATGAATTTGTCACGGATTCTGCACTTGTGAGCTAAGAGATTAATTGACACTGAACGTACTGCAAGTCAATTGTGTTAGAGCAGAGAAATGTTGTAGCAAAGCAGTTCAGATCACCACGGTCATCAGTAACATCAGTAAGGGCTTACACCTCCTTACGATAATGAATCTAAAGCCCCTTATAGGCTCAACAGACCCAGGACAGAGACAAGTTTAAAACAGAGCACGATGTGCTTCCCAAAACATTTTTTAACTAAAAAGCTAATTTACTACATCAAGTAAATATGATTACTACCTAAACCTCCTTTATGGCGATACATTCTGACACATTTTGAATATGATAAAAAGGACATCACTATTTATCTTCAAAGTTAATCAGTTTAATACTTCAAGGAAACAGCCACAGCTGTTTCAGATAGAGGCAGAAGCACATAATCGATTCACATTTTTCACGGGTATGAATAAAAAGCGTGTTCTGGAGAAGGTTCTGGAGAATGCGGCGGTCGCTGCTTCCTGTGGGCCGCGCGGCCCCATTAAGGGTTAATGTGGAACAGACTCCCATTAGGCGGAGAGGGGGGCTTGCGGTCAGCTCCGTCAGGTTCACAGGAAGAGAAGCCAAGGCCTGGCAGCGGCACGGTGACTGGGGCCCTCTGTCCGCGACAGCTGATCCGCGCGCCCGCCGCGGGAGAGAACCGGGAAGGCGACGCGAACGGAGGCGGAGAGGGCGGGGGAGGGAACCTTCCAGAAGCAGGAGCAGCTTGGAGGGAGAGGTGGAAACAATGCGCTCACAGAGGTGGGCGGAGGGAGGAGCTGGAAATGATCATGGTAGGAGATGAAGGGGGCGGGGGAGGAGGGAGCACGGCGCAGAGTTTGAAGACAGGGGACGCAGTCAGAACCCGGCACTGATGTGAGCCTACCATCAGCTCAATAGGGAGTGGTAGTCCCCCCAACCCCAAATTACCATGACACCAGACCATTCTCAGTGGAATGGAGAACACCCTAATCCTGTGAGCATGGGGCATGCACCACAATGCATCTAAAACCCCCTCTGAACGGTCAGTCCGTTTGGTCACTGATGATGTCACTGCTCTCTCAAACCTCACTTGTTTTGAACCTATTGAACAATCACCTCATTTCATGATTTTATATTGCAAAAGAGAATCGGCATTTCCAAGAAGTACACAGTCTGAGGGATCCAAACATGAGCAATTTGACCATAGACTAAACGGACACACCCTCCCTCCACAAAACACACATTTGTATACAAATTGTCCACTCCACCCCCACACGTGACAAACCATCACACATCTGAACTCATCCAGTTTATCAGCCGGCCAGGAGGATGGACTGTAGCCGGGATCCTCCCAAGACTTCTCGCCAAGGCTATGACAGTTTTTTCTTCCCACAGGGGTGTTGTTTACCTCACTGCCTGCTTATTGGGGGTTCAGATCTGGTTTTTTTTCTGCAATTTTCCTTCAGTTACTCTGTAAAGCATTGCTGTGACAGTTCTTTGTAAAAAATGCTATAGAAAATAAAAGAAAAATATATTGAGAAATGGACCAGCTCACTCAGCAATTGCCTTTGAATTAGTCAAATAAACACATAAACACACACACACACACACACTCCTTGAGTTAATTAACACATTGCTGGTAAATACAGACAGCCAAGGACCGTGCCCCCACAGAAAGTGGCCAACACATCACCCCAAACCCCACTCCACCACAGCCCAAGCATCACCACAAATCAGCTAGTGTCATCAGCGATAGCCCTGTCCCTGCATCTCAGCCACCTGAAACCATATCAGCCCCAGAGTGGGTAAGTGCAGGGAGCCCTGAGACTCTGCAGACACAGCCAAACTGAGCGAAGCTCCAGGCGCTGGCAGGGGAGGGGGGGGGCCCTCCTGTCACAGGCCTGCAGCGTGAGGCTAGACAGCCCACATCTGCTCCTTCAAAGTAACGGACAGGAGCAATGGCCACCGTCAGCTGAATCCGCGAGCTCGGTCTTGCCCCGATTACTGAGATCAGATCTCGTCTCAACCCAGCAAATGGGCGCTTCCACCCCGAGCAGCCCGACTCCCAATGGAGCCTCGCCCAGAAAACGGCCGGAGCGTCATCGCCCCTGTTCTTACTGTAAATAAGCCAGGATCGCTAGAATGGGATCCCCGCAAATGCAGCAACGGTGGGGAAAGCAAAAAAGGGGCAATAAGAAAAGCAGAGCCGCAAGAGCAACTGTGGCCAGTTTTGAGTAATATGGAAATAACAGCAGGGGAAGCTATCAGCAACGCACATCGCTGAAAGACGCAGCTGTAAACAGATAATTACAGTTACTGGAAGGCTGGAGTGCTGGAGAGCACTCAAACCCAAACACCGCGGCCTGCTGATTTGGGCAGAGAATACCTGCCCTGTAGGCCAGCCTGCTCCTGGCAGATGGTTGAATCTTTTATCACGTAGATTAACTCAGAAAGGTATTTATGGTTGGGGTGGCCTGGAGACAGAGTTCTCAGACCACTTCTGAGAATATGCAGGGTTAGTTTTTCACTTAGCCTTCTACTACAAACTGCTAGCTAATTGTCATTTCTAATTCCACACTTTCCAGTACGCGCAGAGGCAAGCTATCCAGACTCCAGTAGTAATGAACTCCCCTTGAGTTTTCATCCAGCTGAGACGCATACCTCTTCTCTTGCCATGTGAAAGAGTTTTTTTATTTTGCAATATGTACAAAAACAGAGGCTTGAAGTAGTGTTCAGCTCCAAGCCAATTGATTTTTTGGAACATTCATCTATTTTCCAGTAAATCTTTTCCACAGACGTACACCCCTAGGTCTATCAATCACCAAAGCACATCCTGACAAACATAGTTTTCAGTCTGCTACTCCAGTTATCCATAGTAATATTCAGCTTGTAAAGCCTGCTGTTTCCCTGGCCTGATGTTCCTGTCAGGCCCTGAATGAGTGCAGCATCTGTTTTCTTGTAGTATGGAGCAAGCTGAGAAGCCTACGATTCCGTAAGCGACTACTGCCCTCTGCTGGACGATGATGGGACAACTGCAGGTAAAAACTATATACTGTTCTGAGCAGCTGGGTTTCAAAATAAAAAATGCAACATGGTGTTCAGACTTTCCTAAAGTATTTCTTGATCAGTCTTAAAGGGGAAAGTCACCCAAAATAAATTAAAGTATGTTTCCACTTACCCAGAGTACTATAAATCCCATCCAGATGATTTGTTGCCTCTCAGAAAAGCTCTCTTGATTACTTTTTTAGATGCAGTTCACCGTGATATAACACACCTCTTTTTCTGGTTATGAATCCGCTGAGAATTTGAAAAACTCAACATGTCTCTTTCTAAATATAATGCCAGTTACATGCAACCATCAACATAGCTCATACATGTATATTTGAATCTAGTGCTATTCTACTGCAGGAACTCTTGCAGGGCAAAGAGAGCATGTATTCTTCATAGTCCGACATTGCAAGCTAAAGGAATTCCTATATTGTCTTGGCACAACTTTATTGGCATGTATGTGAAGTTCGGTCGGAAGCTGGATCAGCTTGGCCACGCATGCAGGTGGAGAGGGCACACGCACCTGGATTGCGTTAACTAATCAGCCCAGGTGCTTAAAGTGTGCTTGTCTCCACAGCACATGGCCGAGACCAGGAGATCACAAAGCAGCAGTTTTGTGTGGGTGGGTTTATTAAATTGTATTAACCCTTGAGTTGACTGAGCATTTGGGAGAAAGACTGCTGCTGAAAAGGGGTGACATTGGCTCAGGAGGTAAGGATGTCATCTGGCAGTCGGAGGGTTGCCGGTTCGATCTCACCCTAAGTGTGTCAAGGTGGCCTGAGCAAGACATATGACACATGATCCCTAAATGCTCTTGATGAGCTGGTTGGTGCCTAGCATGGGAGCCAGTCGCTATTGGTGTGTGCGTGCATTTATGAATGGGTGAATGGGAAGCATTAATTGTAAACCGCAAAGTGGCCAGCTCAGCTTGGTTTTACTTTATTTTGCCTTTTTATTTTAGTTTGTGTTAGTTTATTATTTTTGCCTGGAACCTTTGAGGGAGATGGGTGAACACTTTATTTATATTGTGTTGGTTTTGGCACTCTCTCTCTCCATGTGGCAAACAAGGGAGAAAATCACGGAAGTGCCGCATTTCCCTCCCAGGGGAGTCACACGGCGTATGACAGTATACTTTTATGTTTTGATACACAAGCCAAGTGCAGCAAACGGCCACCTAAAACACTCCGCAAGACAATTCTCACTTTGCCCCAGAATATCGGTGGGCTTCAGGTTCTGCTTGCACACACCATACACCGTGGGCGCACAGTTGGCAAGTTCCTGCAGTAGAAGTAGCTCTGAAATGAAATGTGCATTTTTCAATGCTCTGTTGATGTTCATGAGTAACTGGGATTATATTTGGAAAGAGACTGCTGCTAAGTATTTAGAATGTGAATTTTCTGCAGATTAATTGCCAAAAAAAAGGTCCATAGAGATCCATTATATCACAGCAAACTGCATCTTAAAAAAGTAGTCCAATCTAGGAAATTTGTCACATCTCAGCAAAACTATCAGAATGATAGATAGTACTAAATTGGTAAGATACTTGAATATAATCTTTGGGTGAACTGCCCCTTTAATAGTGGTCTATATTATTTCAAAAGCATTTAATCATTAAAAAAAATGTTTTTGTCAGAAGCCTCAATGTGTGCATTATCTTTAAAACCATTTAAGTACTCCTGCCATCTCAGTTCACAGCTAACATGCATTGTGCAGAATAGAGCAGCTCAAGAATGCAGCCTGTTTCTGAGGCCCAAAGTAAATCCGTCTATTCCCTTCTGAACGTGATGGCTCAACACCAGCGCACTCAGTGCCGAGCTCTACATGGTCCTCTGTGGCCCCCCGTGGGGGTGAGGCGGTCCTGTTAAGTGGTGAGCGATGCATGTGATGTCTGTGCTTCGTCGAGGGGTCTGAGCATCTCCCACAGAGGGCTGCTCTCCTGGGCCAGCTGGTAGGGGCGGCGCAACCTCTTATCCGCCAGGGTCCTGAGCGCAGGACAGCGCTTCACTAAGAGTTCACACACCTCCACATGCTCCTGCTCTGTGGCCTGGAAGAGCCGGCATGCAAACACACACACATGCCATGTCAGTTCTACCAGATAGTGATTATTCATTGGTTATAATAATAATATAATATGCTTTATTTATATAGCACCTTTCATATGTAAAATGTAGTTCAAAGTGCTTTAAGCCAATTACAAAGACAACACATTGCAGATAAATGAATATACCGTACCTTGTGCAAGGGGGAGGAGTCATCATCGTCACACAGCAGGGGATCGGCCCCATGGTCTAGGAGCAGTCGGACCACGCCCAGGTGTCCGCAGTAGGCAGAGCGGTGGAGAGGGGTGGCCCTCCCCCGGGTCTGTGGACTGGCACACGCTCCTCCATCCAGCAGCAGCTCACACATTGCCTCGTGCCCAGCCCGGCTGGCGTAGTGCTGGGGTAACACACCGGAGTCTGGGTTAGCCAGGTACACCTGAACGCTGACGGTGTATGCATGCATTAAATGCATAAATAATAATGAATGTCAAACTATCGCTAGCTCACCAGAGCAGTATAGCCAGCCTGATCCCTCACATTGGGGTTGGTCCCCTTTCGGAGAAATGACCGAACCCTTTCCAGGTCACCATTCAGAGCAGCAGACCAGATACCTGAGCCAAAGAAATTACTTTAATACAAACCAGTCTCTGGACCACATCGTTTGTCCACTATAATTATTATAATAGTCCAGAGCTATAGAATATGAACGTATTAAATAAATAGGATGTGGCTAATGTTCACAAGTTGTGTGGAATGCATTAGCTTAGGTTCTGGTCACCTCTGTCAAAGTCCATTTCATCCAGGGTTTGGTGAGCACTGGGAGTTGCCAGATTTTGGGTGCAGCAGGCACAGCGATGACCATCGGATGCCATACTGGTGTACACACAGTGGGTAAAATGGCCTGTCTCTTGTCAAAATGGAATATTTCCCTCAAAACATTGAGGGTTAAAAAACATTTTAGAAGGAAACCATGCAAGATGTAAATCTAGCAATGACAAGTTTATCATTTTATGAGACAATTCATGATATTTCTGCATGCGTTCTCTGGTGGGTTTACATATTTTTGTGAGTTGAAAGGGTGGCAACAAACATGTCTCCACATTATGGCATATACGGGCATTACCTAGGGTTTGACAGCAATCAAACTAGTCAGTACCTTGAACAGGTGGATTATACTTTAGTTTTGACGATTTCTTTCTCACTCGGTTGTACTAAGGGAAGGATATGTACATGCCAAGCTCTGTCTGTGAGTACATCTTTCTCCTAATAGTTTATTGCTGTGTTCAGCCGGCTAATTGATTTCAAAGAACACACTAGTCTAGCCAGTCGGCTGAATGGAAAATAGATTATCTTGCCACCAGGGAGGGATTTTAGCTACATACCCCAAGCACTCCAGACTGGTGCTGAAAGACAGCTAGCCAGCACCTGGAAGCGGCGTGTACCAATTTATCCACTTTGCGTAAAACCGCCACAGATTTGCTACGTAAGGCTTTATAGCTCTACTCTAGCTAGTTACCTTTCGAGACATATCAAAGCTAACAACCACATGATAGCATGTTGTTAGCCATCTAACAAGCAATTGGATGACACTGCAAGTAAAATATAGCTAGCTATGTTGCTACATTACCGTGAACTGAAAAATAATGTTAAATTCATATCAGTTGCAACAATCTATCCCAACTTCAGAAACTTCGCTAGTTACACGTAATGTGAGTCTCCTGTTCTTTACACAATAGCCTACCTATACAACACGGTGACTGCAGTTGCTTCCCTGTTTCTTGCAGGATCTACGCTTACGTTTCCTCAAAGATGGTGGAGTAATAAAAAGATAGACGAGTTATATGCAGCTCAATGTAAAAATGGGGTCCAGTTGTACTGAATTCTTTATGAATACCACAGGTAACTTCCCAAACAAATGTAAAACATATCTATAATTGAGAATTATTTCTTGAAAGCCTTAGTATTAAGAATAATGCCTCGTTTAGCTTGTATGCAAAACATAGACTCCCACCCAAACCGTTATAGTTCCGCTGACAGACAAACCATGAACTTTCCTCTCCCTGTTCCGCCGCATCCGCTCCGTTTCGTGCACGAAACTGTCACGTTGGTTGAGGACAACCAATCGCTTGACAAATTCTAAGCAGGTACAAATATTTTTATTGCAGCAGGATTAATGTGCTCTATGCAGCGAACATTCTTTCACCAGAAACCACGAGTAACCAGGTAGTCTAGGGAAAAGTAACTGGAGCTTTATGACCCAACACGACGCAGACGCGCAGTCTCATTCGCCAGCTTTGCAAATGAGGATAACAGTTATAATCAGATAGTCTAAAATTATTTAATGACAATCATTGTAGAAAATCCGCAGCAATTTCTGCAATTAGTTGTTTGGTTGAGAAACCTACTACAGTTGACTAAAATGAAACTTTAAATTAAACATTTTATGTAATGAAGAAAACTAGTTTAATCAGAGAATCATAGCCAAAAGCACACACAAAATAACCAAAGAGACGCTGAAGGCACAGTCATGTTTTATTGAAGGAACACATGCACAATATCTGCTATATATTCTTGCGTCCAGTTTCTCTGTCAGCCAGGTTTGCCTATAAAAAAAAAGGCAATTTTAAGGAGACACCCCATAATGCATTATTAAAATGATAGTACAAACATTAGAAAAAAGATTCTGAAGGGAAGCAGTACCAGAAATATTACAAAAATATTCCGGAGACAGACAGTTGAGTTTACATACAGGCTAAACCAGGGTGACACAGAGAGATTGTGAAACACTCCATGCCACGGTTCTCACCAGTATTTCCTTCAGACTGGAAAGTGTAATATGGGGGGAGAGGTCATTGCAGCTGGGCAAACTGGAGGTGTCCAGCTTCTGCAGCTCCTCTATAATCTGTGGAACCAATCCCACAGCCACCATTACCTTTACAGGCAAGTCCTCCCACACCATTCTGGGCTTCAGGTCATGTTTGTATTTTCAAACTGATTTCTTGAATGAGTTACTAATTACTAATCAATTTCTCAAAAAAAAAAAAATGGTTTAGTTTGTCAGTAAATTGTGACCACACTTATCATTGCACCTATTCTCATACTCTGGAATATATGAACAGCAGCAATTCATAACCATACCAATAAATTACTTTCATTTAATCAATAACTTTTCAGCTATGGTCAGGGGTGTTCCAACAGCTTTGATATACTTTTTTTTTTTGCCCCTCATTATCATCTCATCGAAAAGTTCCCCTTGAACTCTTGTTGCGCCGATCGTATACGCATGCCTGCATGCATTTCTGTGGTACAGGAAATCTGGGAGGTGTAATCAATGCATCACGTACGTCTTGCAGCGTGTCCTGTAGGCTATCAGCTCCTCTCTTGCCCCCGGGTCTCAGGCCATAAGACCAGTGCTGACAAGACCCCTGACACACCAGTGTCACAGCCAGGCCCAGCCACAAGAGGGAGCTCTTATCTGCCATTCTGGAACCACAAATAGCTCTTAGCACTTTTTGAAGTTTGAAATATGGCTTTCTTTGATTGTGCCTCCGATTACATTTGCTTCAATTGACACATGTCACATTTGCCACTAAAAGCTGTTAATTACCGTTTATGCACGCATTACAGTTACCAAAAAGTCTGAAAATTCGAACAGGCGTGAATAAATAAACGCTTGTAGGTTTTCACTCACCTTGTCAGATGGGCACTGTGGGTGGCAGAAGTTGTTCTCTTCTCTGTCAGTCACTTCAATGCTTTACCTACACTCCACCCAAGACTTTTATACTCAGTCTTGATCCTGTGTGACAACCAGGACGTGGGGGGATTTAACGCACACCTTGGCACTCAAACTACATACACCCAGCACTCATCCTTCTTCCTGACACCCTGGAGAGCATTTTAAAAGCTTTAGAATACGTCCATTATACTTAAGCCTCTGCGCCGTGACAGATAAACACAGCATGAAATGAGTGTCTCTGCACCACTTTCCAAATGTTCCATTTTATCTACATGGTAATGCTCAAGACAATTCTCATTTGGGAAATAAATCTATTAACATAATCCCTACATTGGCCCACTCCAGTGTCTATATGAGGAACTCATCTTTAGCTTAGACAGTCTAATCCCCCAATGTAAATGCTGGTTAAAAAAAACACAAAGACCATTGCTTAAGAATGAGTGAATGACTTCTAATGGTTAATATTCAGAACAAGTCTTCAATAAACAAGACTTTAAATAATGCATTGGTTTTATGAGTATGTTTGTGTGTGTGTGTGTATGTATGCATGCAAAATAAAAACAACACAGATGACATTTCGGTATGTTTTCAATTTGTTTGTTTAACAGTCCATTCCATTCATGAAAATACACTTCCTTGGCTGAGTGAGTGCAATTATCACAGAACTGGGTGAAAGTATAGGGAAGCAATCATATACCCAGTCTTAAAAAAGAACTGAACTCCTCTGTACATAAATATAGCTGAATATATATTAAAATAAATAACCTTCCCCCTTTTTTCAAGGTTCTAAATATATGAAGCATGATGCACTCAGAGTGCAAAATTATTTTTTTGATTGCCATAAGAAAGACTGAGTACCATGGGAAAATAATGGCTGCACCTACATTTCGAAAGCCGTACTAGGTTCTTGCCAGTTACGGTAACCATGGTTAAATTCAGTAATGTAAGCCTGATCCACACCTCTTGAATTTACAGTTTGACAACAGATACAATGTAAATAAAAAAAACAATAAAAAAACAAATCACAGTCCAGCAGTGATAGCAATCCTTCTAGTATCAAAGCAAAATGTACTGTTTGGGAAGCACTAGATTTGAAATATTTTAGGGCTACATGTTGATATGCACAACATTCAATTGGAAATGATTTGCTTCATGAAGCATTATTAGGGAGATACGAATGATTTTGGTTTGACCATTTTTAACGGGCCTATTGGAATATGCATGCAAATATACAAGGGTGTGGACCGTGTTTTGGTGCCAAGCATATACAATATAAATAAGAAAAAGAGAAATCCAGCCAATAATATTGTTATCCTATGGGGAGTGTTGTTTTACAACTGTACTCCACTTACTATTTGGTGCAAGACAGAAAAGCTTCATGACAACTGTGAAACAATATTTGGTACATATTCATATTTCCATGAATTTCTTGTCCTCACACCTCAAATCCAAAGATTAGAAGCAGCAATACTCATCTGCGGGGGTATAGATGCAGAGTGATGGCTTTCCTTTGCCATTAGAGGCAGCATATACATCAACAAAATACAAGCAACATACAAGCCAGTCAGAAAATGGCTGAGATGGAGGTAGATTCAAAGCCAATGTCAATCATCAGGTCTACACTACACACTAGAGGGGAGTGCGAGAAACAGCACATGTACAGATTAACATTGTGTACTCTAAATTCACAATAAGAGCTACGTACCGGACCACGGTTTTACATCCGACCTTCATGCACCCAAGCCTATATTCAAATCATACGCAGGGTTACTCTGATAGTTCTGCCATGCTGACGGTACCTTTTCACCCCGTCTCTGGAATTTTACATATCCATCTAAAGCCAGCGTCTACAACACACGCGCACATGCACACACTCTCTCTCTCCCTACATCCATAAGAAGTCAGAAACCTCTCAACCACGTATATATCTCAGCCGTCAGACAGACACAGCGGCTGTGAACCTCGAATGTCCGCAGCGTTACCACGACCTACACACCACATATGAACTGGTTATTAGGACAGACATCACAACGAATAGTGCCACGCTTACATTCTGACACTGCGATAAACGATCGACGCACACGTGGAAGAATGACAACCCTGGAAGTGCCCTAGTGCAAGAGAATAAAGCGAACAGATTGGGTATATTGCCAGGGCTGTGCATAGAGGAGAGATATTGGGATTGCATACAGTTCCAGGGGAGCTTGAGCTACGGGTTTCTGCGGCTGGCTGGCGGGCTCGGAGGCAGGGTGGGCGAGGCAGCCGGGAGAGGCCAGCTCCAGCCTGCAGGAATGCACAGGAACAGGGCCGAGAGGCCGAGAGGCTATCTAACGCTCTGAGACATGTGCAGCGGGGTGAGCATCTCCTCGAAGATGGCTCCCTTCACATTGGACCCCCGCAGGTTTGCCTCCTGGAGGTCACAGCCAGACAAGTCACAGTTCTGGAAGGAAAGAGAAGGATATCGCTAACCCAATGGCTGCTGGTATATGCCAGGAAAGTACAATATATTCCTTATCTAAAAAACCTCTCTGACACGGTTTACTTACAGTAGTTTGTTTGCCAGTTACATCATAACTAATACCTTCTGGTCTTGCTAAGTCAAACAAGTGTCCTTTAAAGTACAGTTCACTTGTAAAAAGGCTGTGGTAAATATTGGACTATACAGGCTTTGTAAAAATTTAAGTAATGTGACAGTGCGCTCTGAACATGGGACCCCACTGCTGTCTCCTGCCAGCTGCCCACCTCCAGGTCAGTGCCCGCCAGCGTGGCACCCCGCAGGTTGCAGTTCTTCAGCTTGGCGTTCTTCAACGTGGCCACACGCAGGTTGATTCCGGTCATCTGGCTGCCCTCCATGTCAACCCCCTTCAGATTGGCGCCTGAGAACAGAGTCCAGAAATCAGCATCTAAAGCTGGCCATATACACACAATAAGCATGAGAATAGTCGTTCATTGCTGATTTGATGCAGAAATTGGCAGATATGACCTTCCAAGTTGGCCTTGAGGCCAGAGGGATCCTCGAAATTACAGCCTTTGAGAGATGCTCCCTCTGCATTTGAACAAAGCATTTTCACCCCCTGCAAGTTCGCACCCTAGAACAGACAAACAACCCTTTAAATGACATCACTTATGTATTTTTCTGGAATTTACACACTGGGTAAATTCTGGGTAATTTCATTTGATACAGATTTAAATACATGGAAGTAACAGCTCTGTATGGTGACAGCAGGTTGCGCAGAGAGAGCTCACATCAAGGTTAGCCCCAGACAGGTCTGCTCGCTCCAGGTTCGAACAGCACAGGTTGGCATGCGTGAGGTTACAGCGACTCAGGTTTGCCATCTTGAAATTGATGTAGCGGAGGTCAAGGCGGGAGAGGTCAGCCCCACTGAAATTCAGACCCTGGAGGAAGGACACAGATATGGATATGCATCACTGGGGCCTCAAAATCCATTTCATTAGCACTGTATATCCTGCATTTTCCTTTCACACATTAGCTTTAGATAAAAAAAGGCTTTTAATTGACCTGACAGCGCAGTTCAGACTTGGTGGGTGTGGCCAGCAGGAATCGCACAAACTCCTTGCGGGAAATGGGGGAATGGTCCTCTGGGGGCTGGGAATTCTGGGAACAAAGACAAAAGTCGCCACATAGGCGCTCAAAGAAGGGTCAAAGGGCACCCTTACTCCATGAAGAATCTTTCCATAGACTATTTAGACATACCTTTATTGCTACTTCCAACTGCTCAGCAAGCTGCTCTATCCCAAAGAACCGTGCCTCCTCCAGAACTCCTGAGATTAAATAAAAGGGAAAACCACTCAGTCCGCAATACATTATAAAATCAGCATTACAGCGCATGTTGCAAGACATTATTGTATTTAAGCCTGTTGAAACCACCAATACCATTGGCACCACCTTATCCAATGGTCTCACAACAGAACTGCGATCAATCAGAAATGTTTCAGTCGTTACAGAAGGGATTGTATACACTTATTATGCAAGCATATGACCATTATTAGCATTAAAAGCATTAAACATTAAAACTACCTATGAAATGTTGTTGTCCATTTGGAAGGTGTAAACATTCAAAAATAAGTGAAATAAGTTAAATACTCATTTTAACTTATATGTGGTTGATTGACATGGAGACACTTCTAAATTGCTGAAGACTAGTAGTGCAGAACACTGAACATACAAGCTAGTACACTACAGACGACTGGCTGCCTACTGTCTGTAGTGATGAAGGGTACTGACTGGCTTCACTCACCCAGTAAGTTGATGCCCTCATTGACAATGAGCTGCCCGTGCCGCAGGTAGTTCAAAATGGGCTCAAAGTACTCCGGGCTGCGGTCGATCAGGTAAGCTCCCCTTTCATCCTGCTTGTTCCCCCACACATCTGCAGGGAGGGGGACAACACGCATGAAGGTCCAGAGTGCAATACTCAACTGAGTTAAGACAGCATTTTGTTACAAAGCCGAGGACTCACCTTTGTCTCTGAACATGTGTGCGAGCATGCTCTCGGGCTCTTTACTGACCAGGGTGCTCCTGAGGACACAGTCAGACACTGTCACAACAACGCCTCTGCTGATTAATGGCCCTCAGTTTATTCATATGGAGGAACTGGGTGTACACATTCTAACCTACTGAGGCTAGCAGGTATGTTTGAATTTGTTTGTATAATATAGTTCCAGCATTATCACAATACGCAGATTTTCAGTGATCAGCACTCAGGGAAAATCCTTTTCACACATATTTAGCCAATCTTCACCATATCTTCAGGCCCATTGCTTTTCACCAAAGAAAATTCACCTGCAAAGTTATTTTTTTATTTTTTTTTTTTATTTTTTTACCAGCAGTTTATAAATATTCTAAATGACAAATAAAACCTGATGAATTCCCTGAAAAGCGAAAATGCTATGCCCCAATTATTCATAATTAAGACAGGCCAGCTTACCTTGTTGTGGTGAAGAGGCGGCCTCCAATGTTGAGAGTCAGCCAATCGGTGTGAGCTCCAGAGCGCTCGTCTGCAGCCCTGAGGTCATTCAGGGGCTCTAGTGGTAAAAACACGGGCATTTTGCACATGCACAGCTGTAACACATCTTCACAATAAACTCGAGCACAAGATGGAAGCCATACTCACCAACAAAAGAGTCTCCTTCAGAAACATAGAGCACGTCATCATCTCTGCATGACAATAGGGCAATTGTAAAAAACTTTTAAGTAATATAAACACCAATAATTTTATGTCACTTAATTATTTTTAACAAGCAAGTGTACAGTAGCACAGGGAAAAATAACAACAAATTCAAAACAAGGTAAAAGCATTATGGATTATTTAGAAAGAAAATTTATATAATCCTTTGAAAAATTTATATTATAGATATATTGTCATTATCTAGTCTAGTTGTTAACGAACAGTTTGTCTGCACAGCTCTGTTTATGTATTTGTACATCATTAATTCATGTTAACAACTACTTTAGTGCCAATTCATATTTAAATAAAAAAAACATTTAATGTATTTTTTTATAGTTAACTGTTTTATTATATGGTTTGCTAATGTAACTAAATCTAACTAAATATTAATTAATGTATCAGTACATCAATGAATTCATGTTAACAACTATGTTAATGTCAATTGATGCACCCTTGTTGTAAAGTGTGACCAATCTCTTACATATTTAAACATATTTGTTTAAGATATAGAAAGAACGATAAAATAGAAATTCATGACAGGCCAGACAGGGCTGGTCTGATCTTTTTTTCAGATCTGAATGTTATGGGAACCAAGGGACCTCCGCTTGCTGGATGAGGAGGGAGGATGGATATAATAATGGTTTGGACTGCAAGGTATGATTTTATCCATCACTGAGATGTTAAGTCCTTGCATCTCTGTATCCCTGTAAATTAGAATGTCTCTTTCTCTAAAGCCAGTTCAAAAAGCTTTTGTGAGTGTCTTCTTGCAAGTTATTAATTTTTTGAAAGTCAAGCTGTAAGATACCATGGCATAGAATGCCATGTAGGATAGGTACATGGCTTGGCTAGAGTTGGCTAGCTAGCAATTGTATTGGTCATCTTCGACTCCAGTTACCTCACCTGATAAGCGCGATGTCATCGATGAGGCCTCCTTTACCATTGTACAGGCTGGAGGCTCGGATTCCCAGTTTATTACTGGCTACAGACAGCAAGTCGGCCAAGGTCCCATATACTGCCACAACCTGGTAATACATTTGAAGGTGAAAGTTTCGACAACTAATACCGACCTTGGACTATATAGCTGTCAAGAAAGTCATTTACGAGCAATTTCAGATGCTAGCTATGTTATATTTTATTTATCAGATTTTAGTAACGTTAAAATTGCATGCCGGGATGAACTGACAGCTAGCTAGTATGCATCATGATTATATTATAGCTAACTTGTAGCAACTAATTATAAAAACTTACTTAGCTAGATAGTTAGTAAGGTAGTCTAGTTGACATGTGCTATTAGACAACGCACCTAAAGTTAGGCATATAGCTAGTACCTTAGCTACTAGTCTAACCAACTATGACTTACAGCGGACAACCTATGGTACGCTAAATTGCGCCCATAGTATACTCTAAATTGCCAGTTAAACATAGGGATATCGCTAGATAAAGCCATTAATTAGCGTACTACTTTACGTCTAACTAGACAGTGATTATCTAATTAGACTAGTTAGCAGCCTCTTCTGAATGAGTTCAGTGGATTGCTAAATTAGTCCAGATGGATAGCCCTAGCTAACGTTACATTAATCTGGTCCTGTATTGTTTACGCACCTTCCCATTTTTGGTGGTTCCATTTACGAAAAGAGTAACTCTTCTCATTATTTGAATGACGCTTTAAATATTATTTACAGAAAACAAAAATAGCTAGCTACATGTATGTACACTATCTTCTGAAACTTAAAAGCCACTGATGGAAAGAAAGAGCTCCTATGAGGCCAACCTACACCTAACCCAAAACTGTAACAATGTCCAATCATAGACGACATGGAATGACGTAGCTCACTATCTGACCAACCACGTAAACGTAAATGAAAGCCAACAAAGGCAACATAGCCTATCAGAAACGCCAGTAATACCATCACGGTAGATTGACTTACGTCTTATGACTGGAATTCGGACGGAAAAAATGTTAACTTCACTATTGTGTTAAAACATAGAACTAACACCACTAGTAGGCTACGGAGTGATAATTATCTGAAAAGCTTGGTTGTTTTCATTTCTTTCACATCAAACAGGTATATTTTTTTCCCCAGTAATTCTGTTGGTTATCTTAGCGCTTTATTCAGTTATTCATTGACAAGCAGGCAGTGTCTTCTGAATCGAAAATACAATGAAATCACACAACTTGAACTAACAGCAAACAAAACTGTAAACAAAAAAGAAAACAAGATAAGTCAATCTCAGACAGCAGTCATTAATTTATTTATTATAATGAATACAAAATTAAAAGTAGAAGCAACACTTGAATATTGGACATTTCAATCCTATTTTGTTTTTGTGCCATTTTAATGTTCTTTATTTTGAGCAACAATATTAAGGGCCAATGTATTTTTTTTAGCCTTAAAAAATATCCAAGCATAATTATTTTTCCAATGCAGATACACAGGCTATCAACTTCAAGGCTGGGAGATGGACAAAATAACCTGAACACTACCCACACCACTGAATGCCCTCCTCCCACAAAATTACTATCAATGTGTTCAATTTTGCTTGCACATACATAATATAAACATGTTTTAAGCATCCTCTTTATCTACAGCTGGGCTGCCCAACCTTCTGGAGATCTACCATCCTGTAGGTTTTCACTCCAATCTTAACAAAGTACACCTCATTCAGCAGCAAGAGATCATTGAGCTGCTAATTAGTAGAATCAGGTAAGCCACATTTTGGCTGAAATGAAAACCTACAAGACTGTAGATATCCAACAACAAGGTTGGGCAGCCATGACCTACAGTAACGCTTTCAACATTACACCATTAATATTAACATTTGTAAGGCTACAATTTTTATTGGGGAACTCATAGAGAAAACAATTGCAGGTCTCTGTAAACTAGTTTGGCCTAAATACTCAATTCTAACTGGGCATTCATTACAATTTTGAGTCAAATTTTCTGGCATCACCCAAAAAAAAAAATGACACCGTTTGGTGGGTCGTCAGCCAAGGTCATAACACCTTCACAAGGCCTCCTCAAAAAATTGGTTCCCCTCAATTATGCCTGATGTGTACGGAGAGCTAAAGATTTCCCAGACAACTGCTCCCAAAGACAGTACAACTACTCCGATGATCCACATCAAACTTTAGTGTTACCCATACGGTTTGTGTAGGACAGATTATATAACAAAAAGAACACAACAGTGATTAATTGCCCTGTGGTCCAACACAAAAGGCTAAAACTGGAACTATGACTGCTGATACAGGCACAATATACAGTATGCCACTCTTGATATATCTATATATGAATGACAAAAATTGGTCACTACAAATCGGTAGCTACTTTGAAAGTATGATCAAGCTCAGTTTCAGATAAAATGTTATCCCCCTTACTTAAGACACGGATGGAGACATACATAAAACAAAATACAGTGTCTAAGAAGCATAGGAGTGTGAGTTAAGGTAAATTTCCCTACCATCAACTTCTTCATAAACCGTTAAACTATTTGTGTCATCGGTAAATAAATATAATTGAAAACTGAATCAGGTGACTACTTCCTCAGACCTAAATGCACCAGTCGTATGTGCCTCAACACTGGAAGGCCTGAAAAGCTGAAACAAAAGCAAGTACCTGATCCTTTTGGAATGGATTTTGTACAGTAATGTATACTACAACATTCACCTTCATCATTGTCATTAGAATAGATATGATGATATCATAGTGGGCCTGTCAAATGGTACAATAAATACTTGCATCTAGCAGTATAGCCTTGCCCCGAATGTGTACAAAAAAGGTCCACAATCTTGAGATGCAACAGAAAGCCTTGTTTGTAGGAGTGGGGAGGGGGTCTGTATGAGAATGCCTGCCCTAACCCTTTGCCAGTCCTGACTGGTTCCCCGAGACATGGGGGTTGGTGGGATGGGGTGGGGAGGTGGGGTTACAGAAGGCATGCCAAGCTGCACAGGGAGGGAGGCATTTAGGAGCTGGAGAATTCGGACCAGAGGGTCTGGGCAGGGTTGAAATGCCATGCGGCCTCTCTCATTAGAAGGTTTTTCGGTGGATGGCACGGGCTCTGTCCTCCTCATACTCCTTCTTGGAGACCCACATCTTCTTGAAGGTGTCCAGTGATGCCAAAATGGAGCCACTGCAAAGGATCAATGACAGAGATGATCAGCCAAACCAAGTAACAACCCAACTAGACTGCAGGTTTTAGAATATTATTTAAGATAAATAACAGAAGCAGAAAAGGCAGGATGAAGCAACAAGAGCATTCACATGCCTTAGCTTTGGTGTGACTATATTAGCACTAAACCAGAGCAATAACTGTCAAAAATGCGTAGTCACAACCAAAAGTCCTGGAATATTTGTTTAAATATAGTTTACTTGCATTCAAACTGTCTTGAGGTCTTACAACAGTTAACAGCCATCATTGTTCAGCACCCATGGCTCACCACCTTTAATGCTGATCTGAATGGGATGATACAGCACCATCTACAGTAAAGCGATGCATCCATTGCTTGCACCGATTAAAAACCGGAGGCTCTTACCCAATCCAAGTGGAGTATAATCTCTCCTGAGGTGCAGAGATCTGCAGAGGACAGAAAGGGTGATGATGAAATTACAATTTGGTTAAAAGGACACCCCCTTTCACTTTAAACCTAGACACCGGTTAGTTTCTCAGTTCTCATACAGAGTATTTATTCCATTATATTTATTATTGCACTGACCATGAACAAGTTATGTCCTAGCCCACTCTCCCCATTACTAATGATGCTAGCCTATTTAGAAGTGAACTCTAGGAAGAATGAGTTTCTTTACTTATATGTTCTATGTTAAAAACAAATAACTAGAGATGAAAGAACACCCCACCACCTGCAATTGTTGAATAATGGTGCAGACATTTTGTGATGTGCAGCAACAAATTAGTAATTGTACTTATTTGAGGAACTATATAGAATGAAAAACATTCATGTGAAATTTGCACTGGTAGTCCGTGTCACTAAAGCGTCAGTAACTATATTACCACTTTAAACATCTCTAACCGGACTGTATTCAACAGAGTGTTTCAGAAGAGGCCCTTTAGTTGCTAGTTGTTATTTCAGAATATATTTTATGATCACTGTCTTGACAGCTTCAATGTAACTGCAACAATCAATTGCTTAATAATGAGAAACATTTGGGGACCAAAGAAATTGCTGATGACTATTACCTGTGCAGCAGGATACACTCTATGCACTTCAAAAAGTCATCCACAGAAATTGATGACATGGGAATGTAACAAGTAATAATAAGCAAGAGAGAAGCAATCACCTTTATTTTAACATCTTTGGGTGCCAGCTTCTTCACTTCGCTCAACAAACGGTCACCAAAACCTGGAGAGAGCAACACAAGAGGTGTTGGAGTGAGAGAAGTCAAATGTGAAGATCAAGTGCAGCAGGGCAGAGACAGAAGGGAGACTGAAGTGTGCGTTGGACCGCACTGGGCACCTTTGAGGAGCGTGGAGCCACCAGACAAGACGATGTTGGAGAACAGGGTACGCCTCAGGTCCATGTCCGACTTCTGGATGGCGAAGGCCAGCACCTCGTGGATGCCCTCGCTCTCGTCCCCGATCAGGTCAGGCCTGAAGAGCAGCTCGGGGGCCCGGAACCGGGCGGGTCCGATCTGCGGGAGGGATGACACCGTTTGTCCAACATGCAAGTTCAACACACAAGCATCATATTACATTACAAGTCATTTGGCTTTTATCCAAAGCGACTTACAGCTACAGTAGACTAAGCAGGAGACAATCCTCCCCTGGAGCAATGCAGGGTTAAGGGCTGTGTGGATCTTATTGTGGCTACATGTACTTCAAGTACTTTAACCACTACGCTACAGGCCGCCCTATAAAATTTCTGTGACATCACCTAGAATGTGTGATTAAGTGGATGAGTGTGGCTGGTACTGGAGTCATCCTAAAGAGTGAATATAATGTGCTGGCTGCTGCTTGGTGCTTTGACTCGCAGATTTAAAGTGACTCACGTCCAGTGTACTGCCGTCAGGCAGGGTGTACTGTGCCTTCTCTGTGTCCAGAGTCTCGTCCTTCTGGGGGTTCAGGGACAGGTAGCAAGCCCTCTGCACAGGGACAAAAATAAAGTTAGGCCCATACCACCATCTCTGCTGTTTCTGATGGCAAAACGCTGAGAGCTAGAAGAGATGCTGCTCAACACATTGTGCAGTGTTCAGAATGTTCAGAATGTTCAGAAAGGTCAATGATCACTCTCACCAAAAAGTGACAAATTTTTAACGAGTCCAAAAGACATTTGTCTTTAAGGACCAAAGGCAGGACAGTGGAGACTTGGGCCAAACTGCTCCTGACAATTCCAGAGAAATTTTGACAAAGCGTTACCAAACAAAATGTCCAATGGAGAAAGAACTATTTCTTCCTGAATATTGATGAAAACAGTCGGTTGTCAAATGGCCAGTAATTTCAGGAATTTCACAAATGGTCTAATGCAGGGGTCACTAACCCTGTTCCTGGAGGTCTACTGTCCGGCTGGTTTTCACTCCAACCTCCAACTGCAAAGCACACCTCATTCAACAGCTAAAGATCCTGTTAAGCTGCTAATTAGTAGAATCGAGTGTGCCAAATTTGGGTTTGCTATGAAAACCTACAGTAGATCTCCAGGAACAGGGTTGGTGACCACTGTAATGGGTATAAAGATATCAAAGAATTATTTGACCCAACAGCAGTGAGCCTTCTACCATCACGTACCTCTTTGATGGTGCGCACAACCTCAAACTCAGCCGAGGTGTGGAAGTCGTAGCCCTCTTTACGCAGAAGCAGCCGCAGGTAGCGTGACACGTCTCGTCCGGCGATGTCCACCCTCATGATGGAGTGGGGGATGGCAAAGCCCTCGTAGATGGGCACGGCATGGGTCACCCCATCGCCTGCGTCCAGCACCACGCCCGTCGTGCGCCCTGTAGCGTATCTGTGAAGGAGGAGACCAATCTGATACCAATATTTACCACTGACTCCTATCACTTCACTTAACAACTTTTCTTTTTACCAGACAGTCATTGATATCTGATATACTGGAGGGTTTCTTCGATCGGCTCAACCACTCACAAGCTCAGGACAGCCTGCATGGAGATGAAGAGGGCTGGAACATTGAAGGTCTCGAAGAACACTTCTGCCGCCCGCTCCCGGTTCTTACTTGGGTTCAGAGGGGCCTCCGTGAGCAGAACAGGATGCTGGGAAAAATAACAGGATGGAGAGTGAAATGGCAGGAATGCACACCACAAGCTTTTAAGTTTGGCGGGTTCAAACTGTATAAAAAATGCAAATGCCCAAGCCGTAACTAATTAAGCTGTTATGAACTTACTTCGGTTCAAAAGAGTGGCAAGCAAAAACTGCTGTACAGGGGTAAATTTAGCATTTCAATCTGGCGGCTGACTGATTTTTCCATGAGTGAGCATACTTAGACTGAAGTGTGTTCACCATTGTGAGGAAAAAAAAGACCATTATCAAGTCACCTCCTCAGAGAAGGTCTGCAGCTGCTCCTTGGAGTAGACGTACTGCCAGATGCGCTCCATGTCATTCCAGTCCTTGACGATGCCGTGCTCCATGGGATATCTCACTGACAGCAGCCCCCTGTGCTCCTACAGCCACAAAAACACAGAGCAAGAAAATACAGAGGCACGCAATTATTTAATGGGAAAAGGACTTGGGTCAGGGACTGTTTTGGAGATGCGAGACATGGGATTGGTCAGGTCCTCTATGGAAGGCAGTTCCAGAGAGAGGACTGCTGCCGGCTGCATTACTGCTTTACTTCATGTAGGACACGGAGAGCAATGAGACCACTACCTCAGCTTTGGGGCCAATGAAGAGGTCTCCTTCAAGTGCCCCCGCCATGACCCTCACATGCTTGGGACGTCCCACACTAGTATTAAACGACAGAAGGAGAAGGATGAGTCACAGATCTTACAACAAGCATCATGACAGAAAATAAGTATTAAGTCATAATCTGAAGCAGGCTTACTAGTTTGGGAAGCAGTATTTTGGGATTTGGTCTCCAGCAAATCCTGCTTTAACCACACCTGAACCCTGAAAGAGGGAGATATCACAGTCATGATTATGCAGAAACCCGGTTTGAAGCCACATGAACAGACATGATGTTGAGAAAGGAATGCATTTCTCCCCCTCTTTACAGCCATTTTGACAACTGTGTTTCTTTTCTTGCCACTGCTCTTGGGGGCATCTTGGTTTTTTTTTAATGCATTCGATTAGTCACCATTTGCCCCACACCAGTGCTGACATTTGGATGTGTGCATGTGCACTGATTAGGGCAGCCCTAGACTATAAGTGCTCCTCTTGTTTGCTGCCTGGTCATACGACAGTGCTGCAGGGTGCAGGCCACCAGCCGTCAGAACTCCCTTTCACTTCCCCCAAGCCTCCTGACTTCCTATGTTCACTGGTACCGCAGTTGTTTGCACATTCAAAATTCTGGAAAGGTGTCATGGATGCTGGAAATTCACCAAAAATTATGAAAAAAGAAACAGAAGGCATAGCCACCCCAAAATACTTAAGGTGGGGACCTCTAAGGTTTCATGGGGAGACTATTTTAAATGTACCTTGCATAGTCCAATCATTAAAAGTGACTGAATTGGCCTGTGCTTACCCCAAAGGTAAAGGAACTTTCTATAGATTTGCACCTACAGTGCTTTGGTTTTTAAAGCTAGTAGTGCACATAAAGTTGTCACATGCCTGACAAGCCAAAATACCACGTAGCTAATTAACAATAATAACTAAAGTGCATGCTATTATTAAGTTACACTGATTAAACCCAGACTGACTAGGTTGCATGGGAAAAATAAAGAACAGATTTTTCTGTTCTTTATTTTAATTTTTCTGTTCAGCTCATTATGTTGCAAATGTGTACAAAATATGCTCTATAAATGAAGCCTGATTAATTGATTGAAAATAAAGAAGTAACGTTACGTATGAGAACCACTCGTCAGGATATTCAGTTCTCCAATCGATAACTTTTAAAATGTGCAATTTAATGTACCTAAATTACAGCTAGAAGATGCGATTTGAAGAAAGGGGAACGTTAGAGCGAGCCTGCCTGTTTTAGTAGCTAGATCAAGTTAGCTTAGCGCAGTACAATTGCCATGTATGAAGCTGAAGGCAAAGCACATGACAAGGAACACGCCGTTTAGATCACACAAAAACAACCAAGGGGAAAACATTTAATAGAATACAAATAAAGATTACTTCATCCTGACTAGGCTAATGCGCTTCGACTATGCATCTAGCCTAACGTTATTTTATCAGTCATTAGCTGGCTAGCTAGCTAACGTTCGCTAGCTAAGGTGGGGTTCGCTGAGACAGCTCATCATCCTTTATCTGGCAAGCTAACGTTAGCTACGTCAGACCATGCAAGCTAAGCTAACCAGACACAGGACTGTGTTGCTACTAGCGAGCCATCCAATTTCGTTATTTGTGAATACAATGTAGCTCATTCTTGTTTGCCAATGTAAGCTAGCTTGCTAGCTAACTACTATAATTAAATGGAACTGTCATTTAATGTCAAACGACAATGCCACTGTATCTCTTCATTGTCTGTGTGGAAATTTTAGCTTGCTAGCTTTACACAAAACGCTCCCTAATTAGATAAGCAACTAGCTAGCGTGGGGTCCCTCCAACCATAATATTTTGTACACAATTCCGATAAAATGACAATGGAAGGCTTTTTATTTGCGTATAAATTAGCATAGCCACCTAGGTAAACAATGACTACAGGATGTAACGCTAGCAGACTAGCTAGCTAGCTAGTAGCTTGTAATGTCATAGTTAGCTATAAATTTAGCAAGTGGTTAGGCTACTTACATTATCAATTACCACAGGTTGATTGGCTATGATGTCGTAGGACTCCATGGTGAGTTAGAACTATTTTGTCTTTATCGCAGTTATTTTCTTTCTTTATTTCAGCCAACCATATAAAGATCCCCGTGTAATTTTCAGATTCAGGCGGCTACGGCTAGCAGGTCCTTTCGTGTCAACCTAACGCACTGGGTTCTGGGCGTAACCATTCCGCGACAGACCCTCCGATTGGCCAATCAACAACAACGCTTCTGGTGAAACTACAGAATGCGACTACAACAAACCAATCAAATTAGCAGTTGCCGGTACACAGTAATGCTTTTCCATGGGTGTTCCCTGGGTACCGGGTTTTATGTTTTCATCAGTGCGCAAATGCTCCGCTGATTCACTGATCTTATTACATATGGATCGCTTATGCAGTTGTTCTCTGAAAAGAATCAGTCTTCACGAGAATTCTAACTACATCACTGATTCCCATTATGTTCCCAGCCCTGATTACAAAATTCAAAGCATCTACATGCAATTAAAGCAGTGGCATTGAGATCTATGACTTGAGAAGACTCTTTCAAGATTTCTATTTATAAACCAAAAGATTATGATGACGATTCTAGAAGTATTTTTGGTATAGTAATATTCTACCATGGTATTATACCAGATCAGTGTTCATAATATGAACCTGATAATTATGGTTCCCACAGGCTTCCATTTAGCCATGTAACCTAATAGTCATAATTATAAATATCCAAATAATTCTATTGATGGTGCAGTGGGTAGCACTGCCGCCTCACAGCAAGGAGGTCCTGGGTTCGAATCCCGGTCGGCCGGGGCCTCTCTGTGTGGAGTTTGCATGTTCTCCCCGTGTTTGCGTGGGTTTCCTCCGGGTACTCCGGTTTCCTCCCACAGTCCAAAGACATGCAGGTTAGGCTGATTGGAGAGTCTAAATTGCCCATAGGTTTGAGTGTGTGAGTGAATGGTGTGCCCTGCGATGGACTGGCAACCTGTCCAGGGCGTATTCCTGCCTTTCGCCCAATGTATGCTGCAGGCTCCAGCCCCCCTGCAACCCTGTTCAGGATGGTTAAGATAATGGATGGATGGAAAATAATTATATTGAATTTGCTTCTAATCTAATAAACATCTAAACACGCTACCTTCAGATTATAATTTTAATGAATAATGTGCAGGTATGACAATTCTTATACTGCACTAATTAATTTGTGTGATATGAAGGATTTTGACTTGTGTCCTTCTTATATGTGTAAATTGGAAAGTATATCTGCTGTATTGTCATTTCCTTGTATAGGGTGAGTCCACAAAAGGGAAAGATTAGAGAGGAGATCCTTCCAGATGTGCCTGTTGTACTCAGGAGTAGAAGCACAACTGTGCTGGAGCTCGCTCTGTTTTCCATACTGTACTTTTACATTACATTATTGGCATTTGGCAGACGCTCTTATCCAGAGCAACATACAGTTGATTAGATTAAACAGGAGACAGTCCTCCCCTGGAGCAATGCAGGGTTAAGGGCCCAATGGCTGTGTGGATCTTATTGTGGCTACACCGGGATTAGAACCACCGGCCTTGCGTGTCCCAGTCATTTACCTTAACCACTACACTACAGGCCGCCTTGTACAAGACCTGTTGAGGCTATGGGATGTGCATGAGGTGGGGGCAGGGGGATAACTCGTGGAAATCCTCATCTATTATGAGATTTTATTTTTAATGAGGGAGGGAGGGTCAGCCACAATGCCACTATGAATTGTTCTGCAATCCCCTATGGGGAAGGTGTGGTCATTTAAGAGTACTGAGGGTATTCTATGTGCAAAATAATAAATCACAATCTCTAGGTCACAATCTTGATTTGTGGGGAGAGACACTGTGGCTAGGTGCAGGGGCATTAGGTGTGTGCTGAAAGGGCGGAGAACATGCGATTCCAAACATGATATTAGATCAATGTGACAAAGTGAAGCAGAGAAGACAGTGTTAACAGTGTTATATCATACAAAGAGATGCAAATAAAATGGATCATTTGAACAATGGCACACCTTTTCACGAGTGACATATGTTGGTTTTTCCATTTGACAAAACGCTGGAGTGTCTGTTTGTGAGAGACTTGGCATTATTTAGCAGAGAGCCATGGTACCGTTCAGAGTGATGCCAACTGGGCTCAGTGAACAGTTGCCATTCTCCATTCTTTCCCAGGTAGCAAAGAATAAGAAGGGCCAAGATGTAGTGGAGCGTGCTAAACCTCTTTGTCACATTATGGACTTTCCCACCATCCTGTCATACCAATGACTCAATGATAATCCTCCAGAAATCTTCTGTGATCCATCTGCAGCAGAAACAATCTGGCAACCTGCAGCTGCTGGTGCTGTGCTCATTAAAATATAGAGGAAAATGAATCACTGATTGTCTCCATTTTGTTTTATCCATGCTCTTCGGAATTAAATAATATATAAAATACACAGGGAAGTGAAACATAAACTGCTTTTGACATTTTCGATTCCTGTGGCATTAAATTCATTTACCACCAGAGGGCACTTTATCCATATGTTTCAGGAAACGTGAAGCTTTCAAAACTGTGTTGTGTTGTTGGGGTCAGATTTATAATATGCCAGCATAATCAAGTCTACATCAGGCTCCCTGTTTGAAAGGAGATTCATTATGTGCTTCATTTGACCTGGGGAGAAGGTCAAATGTTAAATGCAAACATAATGTTGTCATGTAAAAATGTTTTGCATTGTGGGAGGTTGTCAACCTCACATGGGCAAACTGAGAATAGAAATGAGAATAATCAGTACAAACCGAGGGAGAAATTCTGCAAGGAACAGCTGGGTCTCATCCATGTCTGACTTTTGTTGTGCATAATCCATTGTTATGTTTCTCAGATAGATAGGAATGTTACAGATATTTTCATCTTGTGACTTATAAGAACACAAAAACACCTGGACTTGCAATGAATATAAAAGGTTGAAATACAAGCCATGATGTATTTTTAATTGTTTACATTTGCAATCATTCAAATAAATACTATTCTGTATTACTGGCTGAAATCATGAAGTAAGATGTATTTACATGGAATACATCCCTACATATTATACATTTTTATTTAATTAGTATAATATACAGAATGTATACCACAGCTAGATTGTCAAAGGACAGTTGAAATACAGATTTTGACATAACTTTGTTTGAACAGTCATTCAGCACCACAAGCTGCAGCACCTACCAGGACATTTACATTTGACATTTTAGTCATTTGGCAGTCGTTTTAATCCAAAGCGACTTACAAGTGCAGAGGACAATAACAAATGCACAAAAACAGAGAAAGCACATGAGCAGATATGTTACAAGGAATTATATGTATCTCTACGTGTTTGCTTTTACTTTAGCTTATTCAAACAAATCAAATGAAACTTAATCCAGCAGCTCCCATAAAGGAAAACTATAAAGGAAATAATGTAACCTGATAACTTGCTGTGAGTTAAATTTGGTGAATGTTGTTGCTATGCTATTATCTCCTTTGAAAAGGGTACATTTTCTTTGTTTCTGTGCCCTGGTCAGACTACACAAACATCTAGAGCAGATAATTCATTTTTTAACGTTGTATTATTGGCAAAATGCAGCGGCCATGCCCAGAACTTATCTCTGTCTCTGTGTACTGTCTTTTCGCATTGTGGACAAGGAAATGGCTGTTTGAAAATATATCAGATAAGAGGTTAGTTACCACACTGTGTCCATGTCAGTAGATCGTCAAGTAAACAACAATACAATTGTGATTGTAACAGAATCCACTGTTTTCTGACTGCATCCTAGACTCTGAAAGAAAGGGCTGAAATTAATGTTCTTCTGAAAGGTACACAGCCAGTTGCCTATGTATATCACATCTTTGTCATCAGGATGTATTCTTCTCTGATCTCTCTTGCCTTTATATTGATTTAATTTAATGAATCAGTCCATCAAAAAAAAAAGAAAGAGAAATTTGTGAGCGGGGAGCTATTAATTTAACACAGCATCAATACATATTAAATGGGATTGAAACATGCCGAGAAGAAAGAGACCTGGCTGCTCTGTAGGGAGGTACTCACTCTCTATAGTCATTACAACACAGTTTTAAACCCATATGATACCACCAGATTAGAAGCTTTGGACAGAACTTTCAGAAGGGGTCCAGCATGTACTACACTGTGGTTGAGGCAAAAAAAAATAGTACTAATAATAAAACTTTCATTGTTTATGAGAATGGTTGCACAGCTGATGTACTAAAATAAATGAAGCTGGAATTAGCTGGGAAAATAGAGAAGAAACAGACAGTCAGACATATTATAATGTCCAACATGGCTGACAAAGCCAGAGCTTTCAGGCTCCACACATTAATATTGCATTTTCCAAAACAATAACATATATACCCAAGACAAAGTAACCTGCTCAGACTGCAACTGGACGTATTTTAAGAAAGCTGTGATTTCCTCACCGCGTTTCACCTCTTCCCCTTGCCTTCTCTCTGAATAACAAGTTCACTGAATGGAGTCTGGCAGCCTGAGGGAGTGCTCTGTGTTTTCATCGAATGCTGATGTGAACTGTCAGAGGGGAGTCAAGCATGTTATAGGCTGTGTGCCAACACCACAATCTTGTGGGTCCATGGAACATGCTCTGTTTCTCAAGAAGAGTCTCGCTTGAGACTGCATTTCTCAAGCGAGTACACAAACGCAGTATTGCACTTTTCTTCAACACTTCTCTACATACCTGTCTGGTTCAGGTTAGCACAGTAGCTCAGGGTACTGGCAGTTACAATGCCGTGGGTCTTTTTCTGTGGGTTGTTGATCAGTTGTGTGACTCGGGCTTTTACAAAAACTTTACAGATGAACTGGTAATGGAAAGGGTAATGGAGGTCCACCTGCCCACTCTCAGCCATCTTGTGTCTTGGAAAGACTTGAATTTCATTGAATAAAAATGTAAGATGACTTACCGAATGAATGGTGTAGAAATTATAAACTACACCTAAAAACTAAAAACTAAATTAGTAATAGGTTAGTATGTGCAGAATGAGTTTCTGCTATCTAGCAAATGGAAAATGGTTGGTTAATGGTTCTTTCACAGGTATGGTTGGGATTTTCTTTCATGGACAGTGCTGTCATGGTTGAGACACAACAGCAGGTAAACTTCTGCTCGACAATATGTGGTTTGTTATAGACACATATTGGATCTGGTTATTCAGTTTATTAAACAAATGATAAAAGCCTTAGTGCTTTTAACAGGTGCTGTTTCTCCAAACACAGATGCGCCTTTCAGGGCTTGATGACCTCTCCCATCTCCCATGTGTTTCTGCCCACAGAACTGCTGCTCACTGGATGTTTTTGTTTTTCACAGCACTCTCTGAAAACTCTAGAGACTGCTGTACATGAAAATTCTAGGAGATCAGCAATTTCTGAGATACTTAAACCACTCTGTCTGGCACCAACAATAATGTTATGGTCAAAGTCACTTAGATCACATTTCTTCCATAATCTGACATTTGGTCTGAAATGCTTTTATGCATTTTGTTGCTGCCACACGATTGGCTTATTTTAATATTGCATTAACAAGTGGTGTACAGGTCTACCTAATAAAGTGCTCACTGAGTGTATGTGGCCTACATGCCTTTTTGTGCATCAATATTGTGATCTGGCTTGTTTTTATGGGGTGATCCATTCATTCATATTAAGCCTGACTGATCTTGGTGGGGGTGGCACGGATGGTGCAGTGGGTAGCACTGCCGCCTCACAGCAAGGAGGTCCAGGGCCTCCCCGTGCGGAGTTTGCATGTTCTCCCCGTGTTTGCGTGGGTTTCCTCCTGGTACTCCAGTTTCCTCCCACAGTCCAAAGACATGCAGGTTAGGCTGATTGGAGAGTCTAAATTGCCCGTAGGTATGAGTGTGTGAGCGAATGGTGTGTGTGCCCTGTGATGGACTGGCGACCTGTCCAGGGTGTATTCCTACCTTTCGCCCAATGTATGCTGGGATAGGCTCCAGCCCCCCTGCGACCCTATTCAGGATAAGTGGGTTAGGATAATGAATGAATGAATTAATGATCTTGGTGGTCTGTCAACCAAGGCTGTCAATGCTTCTCAGATCATTCTTTAAAATCATCTGGCTCAACTGGATTTACTTCTTCAATTTCACATCACTTTGGTATTGGGAACGGACTGTGGCCATATACTACATGCATATATATATGCACATACCTCACCAAAATTATTCAACACCCCTTATTCAAGGTTGTAATGTATTTCCTATAAGATTTCATTAAATTGGTGAACCTGTCAGGGGGGCTTTTATTATTCCTCCATTTGGTGGGCACATATGTTTGCAAGACATTATAGGTACGATAGGTACATTTCTACTGAGGAAAAATCACCCCATGAAGTTCAATAAAGTATAACTTCACTTAACGTTCTTCAACTGAAACCACAAGTTTTAAATTTGGTTATAGTCTAGAGAGTGAAATGAACATTGCAAAGCAGCATTTTTGTGTTCAGTCAACCATTCTTAGCTGATTCTGCTGTATACTTGGAATTATCGTCTGCTGTAAGATCAGTTGGCAGGCAAGTTTGGGCTTCCTCACGATTCTAAGGAAGGCATTGTCCATGTTTATATTGGTTCAAAATGTTTAATGGCAGTTCATGGAAATTTTCTTGTTATCTTGGATGAATGTTTCTGCCAGATGAATTCATCAAGGAGAGGAAACAGGGCAACTTGGGTGAAGTTACCAAGAACCACCAAATGATGTTGACTGATAGACTTTGTGAGTCAGTTTTTCAATATTGCTAAATTTGATCAACTTAAATATTTTGCCTTGGTGAAATCTCCGGTTACTGGGAAACACACAACATAAGCTAGATGAACTCCTCAAGCGAATGGAAGTACAATTTGTTAAAGGGTACATTTTGAATGTGTTAACAGATTGATAAATGGTGGTTTATTGATGTTTACCATGATTCCCATTTAATATAAACGTCTCTGAGGTCATAGTCTCCCTATTGCTGTCACTTAAACACAATTCAGAGATCAATCACAAAACAGATAAATTAATATTTTCTCATAACACTGCCTGGCAAAATACAGGTTTTGCAACCCAGAATCATTGATTTTGTCCTGTCTGTTACACATGCCAATGCAAACCAAGTGAGGAGGGCACCTATGGTGGGTGTTCACACAGGCCAGAAACTGTGCAGCAACAGAAGAATTCAACCAGAATTGAGGGGTTACCAGGCAACCAGGATGATACCTCTTTCATCCCTCTCAGCCACAGAGAGTGAAATATTGTTTTTTTGGAAGAGTTGGCAAAAGATAAGTTTTTGAAAGTACAGCTGTATGAACTACTGAAAAGGGGGAATGGGTTTCCACCATTTTTTCCACAGAAAGATAAGAAAACACACAAGGTAATTAGCATGGTCAATCCATTGGAGTTCATATGAATTATATGTAAATTATACATTATTTATACGTTTTAGTCAAGTATGAGTCATCAAGTTAAATTTTTTGAGCAATGCTTAAGTTATTGAATGTGACCAGTGTAATCTGCAGGGAGAATCTTGACTTAAATATTCTAAATTCTCTGTGAAACATTTTTCTTTAACTTGCACAAGCACACATATTGTATTCAGGGCTGATTCCAATGACTGCTGTGAAAGAACTGGAAGCATCACTTGAAGGAAGCAACCCATAAATAAATTAAATGCATGACAGGGCTCTGATCTTTTTTTTTAGAATACTTTGAAAAAAGGTGGATAAATAATACATGTCACTCACATAATCTGTAAACAGAGCCAAGTCAGGGGAAGGAGACAGGCGGGTCAAAGTGCTGATCCAGCTCCATGAGACCACTCATATCAATCTGTTTGTCTTTCCATCTATCCATGCAGCGATCTAATTGTCTGCCCGCCATCAAAATTTAATCAGATTATCTTGTTTTCTATGTTAAGTTTTATGAAATGAATGATATAGCATCATGTGGACCACCGTTTACTTTATTTGGATTAAACAATGTCTATACGCAGTATCTGGTTTAATTTACTCTTGTGCTGGACAATAACACACCTGCTGCTTATCTACACCCCTGTATCCTGCCTCCAGTGCGAAGGGCTTGATATACCTCCTCCCTTTGATAAAGGCAGCTGAGACAGTTCTCCCCCATCCATTGGCTTGTCCTTCTGCCAAGTTGTCATCAGTGTTCCAAACAGAGAATTTCTGCGAGATGGGTTTCCATAGTGCAAGGCTAAAAGCTTAAGGCCACATATCGCCATGAGGTGTAAGTTGTACCAAGAATATGAAAACAAGGACAACATCACATCAGAAAACAGGTTACCTGTAAAAATCTCAGAGATAAGATTAGATTTCAGCTGCCAGGTTTGTAGCAATGAAGACTGATGGATCAACAGGGGTGCATTGTAATATACTCAGCAATGACAGTATTGGAAGGAAATAAAATAATAAAACGTCCAGACACTCTCTTCATGTGCTGGTGCCCTGAAGGCTCATCAGCCCAATCTTGCTTATGAGCAGACATGTTCCTTCTCTCATAGTCACCTCAGTCTCTGCCTGATAAAGAAACACACTGACAGTAGGAAAGAGATGCGTTAGGGCTGGGAGTGAGGGAGGGAGGGATGGTGACTGAGATATGCAAGCTTGATCTCCACATCACTGTCTGGGGTCCCCCTGATCTAGAGCCTTCTCCAAAGCCCAAACGCTCCAGCTGGCGATAGACACTGCTGACAGCTGACGCATATTTAAGCGCCTGCTTCAAGTAGCATGTTACGTACAATGCGAGGCAGAACTGAGGTCTCCCTTCACAAAGAGCAGAGGGCCTTCTTTGTGAAGGCCCTCTTCCAAACTGATAGTGGAGGCTGTGGCAATTAGCACTGATGAATATGATTGGGTATGCAAAATTGGGAAGAAAAAGAGAGGGATTGCATGAAAAAAGTAAAATAAAACATAAAATACAATACTTTTTAAAACACGCCTGAAATTTGGACTGAAATTATTTCATTTCAGTCTTTTCATTTCACTTCCATCCTCGCTAACATGCCCATCTGCTCATCTTTCTTTTTTCCTTTCCTTTCCTCGGAGTTAGCACATTGTTTTGGAGACATTAAATACTTTGTGTTACTAGCAGTTTAGAAGCTATGTGCTATAAAACTGACAGAATGTGACATATTATGCAATTAGACCATTGCAGGCATTTAGTGCCACCTAAATCCTCAGGTGTTCTAACACCATCAGTAAGATAAAGGGACTTATGTGGTGACTGGTATAGAGGGCATATAATCCATGTCCTTTTCTTGACAGATTGCCTTTTTCTTGCCATCTACATGATTAACTATACCAATTTTAATGCAATGCCATTATATTAATGTGCATAATGGCCTGTGGTTGCCATGGACTGAAACCAAATTGTACATCTGTTCACTGTCCTTCCTTCAATGTTTCTGCTTTATTTATGTTCTTCATATGTAAATGTGCTATTTAAAATGATTTAAAGGTTTAATGTTTTTTCAGTACTAGAAATGTTTTTTCTGTGATTTTTTGACAGGCTCATTCATATGACTCAGTCAGGATGAAATAGTGCAGACAAAAATGTTTGATCAATCATATAAATATTTATTGTATATTTTCCAGGAAAACGTTTTCAGCAGTCTTTATCTTTATACTGTTCCTTTTGCTCACTAAAAACAATCCCTTGGACAGATATCCCAAATTTGATGTAATGTAATTCATTCTGAAATGTTTTTCTGTGGTTTTTCAGTGGAATTTTGACTTGAGCTTCATCTTAACAAAGGGAACACAAAGACTGATAGATCATGTATATCAGTGTTTATTGTGTCCTGCCAAGAAATAATGTTTAGAGACACTTCCCCACAAAAGTTTGGACAGAATTTGACAGGTCATGCAATTTTTGGGTGGGTTTATAGGTGCAAGGGAGAACACATTTTCAAATCACTGGGAAAGCCATTGGGGATGAATCCATGAAGGTCAGAATTTTATAATGTAACAAAAGTCATGTACAGTGACATGCTTCAGGCCAGTGGCTAGTTACAAAAAGAGTCTTGTTGACACTACTACTTGTCAAAAATCTGACTGGGAATCTCTTGGCATAGGGTTTTTGGTAACCTGTAATTTGATCAAAACAAGTTAACATGGTGAATCCTGAAATAGGACCAATAGAAAATAAGGTAGACATTCATTGGAATGGCAAGATAACATTGAATAATAATATTTTTAAAATATTGTCGAGCTGGGTATATGCAGTACTGTGTAGATTTTCTTTCTGTTCACTCACTTTGCATTTTGTTCATTCATAAAAAATAAACTATTAACATTTCTATTTTTGAAAGCATTCTTATTTTACAGCATTTTTTCACACCTGCCTAAAACTTTACATTTAATGTAAAAAACTTTACATTTAATTACGTAGTCACCTTGTGGGCCTTGTGGCATTGAAAAAAGAAGCGGTCTGCAATGACATTGCAACTTATCAGACTGGAATGAAGCCACTGGGATGGCAGGTTCCGGGAAATAAAGAAAGACAAACCAGACAGGTGTTGGAATAATGCAGGCCCACGCCCTACAAATGGTAGGTCTGAATCTTGTCACACCTTCCTGCATGTATAATGTGTATACTGTGTGGTTCAGAATTCACAAGAGAAGCCCTCACAGCTGATCTGAAATGGAGGCTAAATTTCAGCAGCCTTTAGAATGCGATGGAGCTTATCTAGCCCACAGGGCTGCATTAACACAACACATGGGCCACAGTTATCAAATACAGAAACTGCTGGCGGCTTCAGAAAGAGGTAATTAATTATAAGGAACGGACTGTACCAAAACAATGCATTCGAAATTTTCATATTTTTTTTATCTCCTAGTTAATATTCTCAAATCTTCAATCACTGGTAGACGACATGCCACATTGTATACAGGCTGTATTGGCCATATATTCCCAGCAGCCCAACATACAATTATCTGACTTATCTTTCCATAAGTATAGGTGCCCATTGCTTTTTCAGATTAGTCACTCTGACACACATTGAGCTCAATGGTTCCCATTCATTTTCAATTACACGTCTTACTGATTTGTTGGACTTTATTAACAGTTTTTGCTTATTTCTTCACATCCCCCTCTTACTTGAATGAAATTAACAATTTGTATTTTAGGACATCGCATCATGTTTTGTTCAATTCTTTGGTCCATTTCCACTTAATGAGTCCATAAGTAGGCGGCACGGATGGTGCAGTGGGTAGCACTGCCACCTCACAGCAAGGAGGTCCTGGGTTCGAATCCCCGTCGGCCGGGGCCTCTCTGTGTGGAATTTGCATGTTCTCCCTGTGTTCGTGTGGGTTTCCTCCGGGTATTCCGGTTTCCTCCCACAGTCCAAAGACATGCAGGTTAGGCTGATTGGAGAGCCTAATTGCCCATAAGTATGAGTGTGTGAGTGAATGGTGTGTGTGCCCTGCGATGGACTGGCGACCTGTCCAGGGTGTATTCCTGCCTTTCGTCCAATGTATCCTGGGATAGGCTCCAGGCCCCCTGCGACCCTGTTCAGGATAAGCGGGTTAGGATAATGAATGAATGAATGAAATGAGTCCATAAGTAATTAATATAGATGTACACTTATATTTTATTTTCTCAGCATTACAAGTTCTCCTGGTGACTTACACCTCAATACAATGTCCTTTTTCTATCATTATTAAATATTTTTATGCCTTGTTAAGCCATTTCCACATGAAGCATTTTAGAATATCCCTGGGAGTGCCAGAAATTTTTCACAAGACATATTTGTCTTCTAGAACCGCAATAAAACTGCCACTCTAAGGTTTAAGTTCTTCACCAATACAGAATAAAATGAACATCTATTTTTCTGTTCAATAATAATCCCCCTGGACATCATGCAGTTTATTTTGTAGTCTTTCTCAGTCTTGCTGTTTTTATTTCCAATGAGGCATGTTCAGACATTAAGCTAAACCAGTGTGATATTAAGATTTATTTATTTATTTTGCTTTTAGCGCAGTATAATAAAATTGGATGAAGTTAGATTTTTCCAAGAAGAGAATGACTCTTGAGTATGAGTATTTTAGCCAACTTGATATAGTGTATGTTTATTTTCAATTGCTCAGCCATAGATAGTGCAGCCAGCAACTGAAACTTTAGAAACAGATTTAACTTGGGAAATTGGGATAAAACTATTATACAAAAAAACTATGTACAAGTAAGGAAATATCACTGTACAAGACAAGAACTCTGGTTAGCAGAACTTTTCTCATTTTCTTGTCAAATAATTTATTAATTATTTTTAACAATGCATTGCTCTTTCCCATGCCAACAAATGTCAGCTGTAGTTTGCGATGTGGTATTTTTAAGGAACATACCAGACTCATTTCAGAATTCCACCTTATTTCTGTCTCTATGAAAAGAGGATGTTCAGAAGTGTAATTATTTGTGTAATTCACACATAACCTGGCTGCTTTTAAAGTGTAATTTTATTTCTGTGTGTTGGCAAGAGTGGCAAGTTTATTGAATGTCAAGCAACCTAGTCTCAGAAATTGATTTCAGACCCATGCATCTGAACAAAAATATGATCATAGCTTTAAAGAGATGACCAGATATTCTAACATCCAACATTAATGCTGATCTGTGGCAAAACGTAAAGTAGTTATTGACATAAAGTAGACTTCATAGTCATTGAGTAGGAGGAAAAGATACACCACGTCAGTTTCATGGCACATTTACAGTATATATTTAAGCACATTTACGGAAATGAACAAATCAGAGATACAAGTTAAATGCATACATGGGTACAATGGGTTATGAATGTGAGTTAAGTCTATATTTCTTTATAATCATGAAACATGTGAAATTATAGTATAAAAGCACTGAGCTGCTGTAGAATCGCTCAATACATCTTTGAGAGTGAGGATTGGATGTTCAGAGTTCATCCGAAGAGATAACGGGGACTGTATTTCAAATTCCGATGTGATTTTTCAGCTTTTAAGCTACTACAGCATGCTAACAGAGGAACAAAAATATAACACAGTGCAGCACACATATTTTACATTTATATGGATTCATATGATTACAAGAGAAAGCTGTGTTTAACACCATACAGAACAAACGACTGACTCATTATGGCCAGTAGCCTGGCATAACCAAGGCGTGGTGTAAACTTTAAACTTGAATTTAATGAACATTTCTGTTTAACTTTGACAAAAAAAAGAAAAAGGCGTTCCTTTATAATGAAAACATTTTTCATAGTGATCATGAACTCTGCTTATGGAAAAAGAAAGCAAACACTTGTATTTAACTGTCAAAGGGAAAATGATAAATCACACTTTAGTCAGTACACCTTGACAGTTCTCAACCAGTGCAGCCCCAGAGATAATTACCACTTGGACTTCAACCCTGCTCTGTCTGTTCCCTCAATATTATCAATAGCCTTCTAAATCCCTAGAGTTCTCTATCTCTTTAATCATTAATAGTTCTAAAATTACACTTCAGAGCCTGCAATTTTGTGGGTATTCTTCTGCACAGATTTAATAAATGTACCACTGCAAATTCACATGCATTTCTTATTTTTCTTCACTGAATGTATTGTAAACAGTGTGTTATATACAGCTCTTTGCAAATAAAAACTGCCTTATGAATTTTTAATGCCTCAATGCCATCAAAGGGTTTTAGATGTAATCCTCCAAACAGTTATTTGTGAAGCTATACCACAGAACAAAATCCAATTTGAAAGTATAATTAGTATTTGATAAAATCTTAAATAATGGGAAAGCTATTACTTTGTTTCTTGACCCTACAGTGCAGCTGGCCATCATGATGCCTTGTGGAATAATCGGTCTACATTCATTAAATAAACAATTGCTCATTCTAGCAACAGCATTTGTGCAAAACCAACAAGACAATATACAGGACAAGCACTAGCACAGTTGCACAACATTCTGAATGCATCACAACACAATGACTTTAAAAAAGAACATGATAAGCAGAGAACTTCCATGATAACTAATAAACACATGCGCACACATACACACACACACACACACACACACACACACGCACGCATTCACGCACACACAATTGCACACATTTAGTGACGGTAGATTTATCATGGAAATTAAGGCAAGGTACTGGAGGGCACAGACACTTGTTGACCGTTGCATTCACAGGTCATACATTCACAATTATCACCAGACACTGCATGACAAGGTGTCTTCAGCATCAGAGTAAAAACAAATGACATCGACACACAGCTGATTTAACAAGGAATAAAAACACAACAAAGAACCATACGTTTTATATAGAAATGAAAGTAGATTGTACCAAAACCACAACCAAACCAAGTGACCATGAGATATGGCTATGCATACACCTAACATCTTTATAAACTAAAAAATAAGGATAGTATTCATTCTTCCCCAGTTACTATGCATCTGGACAAGAGGTGAAACCAAGAACAAAGGCATATGATAGCCATGTACATTTCAGTCACAGGGATCAATGATCAAAGGCCTCTGGGAGAGAACAGGGCCATAGGCTTTTCTGATGAATTTATTGTATGTAGTCACCTCAATTGATTCCTTTGGATTTGCCTTCAAAGTCGTTTTCACCTGTGCCAGGTGTGAATTCTGTAGTACTTATCTTGACAATACAAAATAAAAAAGTGTATATAATGTAAATGACGAACTAAAAGCATGCCTTGAAGCATATGTGCATGATAGATAATAAACATCCAGCAGTGTTTAAAAAAACTCTTCAAATTTTGGGATATTCTAAATGCAACCTTGACCATGGGTATAATTATGATAAATATTATTATCATAATTTAGGTGTGAAGTCAGATTTGCAGGTTGATGATAGGAATAATTGAACAATTAACCAATGGTAATGAAAAAAGACAATTTTCAAACATGGTTGAAGATGAAAGAAATGTAGAATTTCAGAGTATGTTTTCTCTCAGTGTAATGGCACAATTTAAATTACCTTCAAGTATGATTAAAAGGCTCTTCAGCTACTAATTGTCATTTTCTAAGGTGAACAATAATTATAGCATTATCTTTGGCTGTTTGAGAGAATGCAAGATTTTCACTGGAATTACAATTCTATATTCTGCACCAGATGGAAAACCTAAAAAACCAACATATTAAAAATAATTTAAATGCAAGGTGGCACATTGGAGATAACATATGTAAAACGGCACATTCTGTCTCACTGCAAAATGGCTGTGAACATCATTGATAATATATAAGGGTCACTAGTAAAACATTGTTGATAAAAAATAATTTGAAAGAACAAAATATCTTTTGTCATGAAATCTGTCACCTGACCAAACTTTGGGATTAACAATACAGATGCAGTTCGTTCACCTTGAAAGTGCCACAATGTGATTTTTTTTGTTTTATAAAATCCATCAAAAAATTATACAAGCATTTCCTGCATACAACAGTGCTATAGAAATCAACAGCGAGTGAAGATGTTTGTCAATAAATCAAGCATTTTACAAGGGCCTGGATGGCAAACACAAGAAATGAAACCATAATAACTAATGGAACATGACACAATGGAAGAGAACCAATTTCAAGAGGCCATTAATCCATCACAGGAGCGGCACTACACGCATGCTATTTTTCAACCTTCCTCCAAAGCAGTTACAAAGCCAGCACGATCAAAAATTCACCATAGAAGTACTGCATCATAACAGTCCTCAGTTGTCAGGCTAGGGTTTCTTCTAATGAGCCAGTGAGGATGGCCACTGATTTTGGAAATAGCTAAGAATAAGAGCACACTGCCAATTAGGAATCAGCACCTCAGCAGCCTCCCTTGAACAAAGTCCGGCAGGATGCATGTGGTCAATGGATGAGCGCGCAACAGCTGCGATTGTGCCGTGCCTTTTGACAACACTGCTTTCATTATATAGAAGTCGGTCTCTTCAATGACTGGTCTCTGAATCAACATTGCTGAGTGGTGGATGCATCAAGATGATACCATCACAGTTCATAATAGGTGTCGCAGCCCAAAGCTGGAGAAGTCAGTGCAAGATGGTACTGCAATTCCATGGCAGTTACCACTTTTGTCTCTCTCTCTTTTCCCTCTCACTCTATCTATTCTCTCTATTTATCCATCTCTCGCTCTCTCTCTGTCCCACTCTCTCTCGCTCTTTATCTTTACTAGGCATTGACAGCGAAAGACCCATTGCTCAGTGACGACACCTTAGTGACCTCGGTGCTGACCGTGGAGAGAGGGAAGCTTTCGTAGCTCTCTGGCGCCCCCCAGCATCGACAGCGGTGCAGCGTGGCCTTCAGCTCCTTCTGGAAGTTGCTGTTGAGGAAGCCGTAGATGATGGGGTTGACACAGGTGGAGGCCATGGCAGTCAGGTGGCAGGCGGAGAAGATGACGTCGTGCTGGCACATGGAGATGGCCTCGTGGTTCCAGTCGAACACTGTATTGAAGACATTCAGCGGGAGCCAGCAGAGGGCGAATATCACCACGATGGAGGCCAGCATGATGTTCACCCTCTGGGAGCCCTTGGTTCTCTTTCTGGCCTCCCGCGCCCGGTCCACCATGTCCTTCCGCCGGCGTAGTCGCAGGAAGATGCGCAGGTAGCAGAGGATGATAAGGACGAGGGGCAGGCAGTACTGGAAGAGCAGGAGGGAAGTGGTGTAGGCCAGCCGGTTTCCATTGGAGGGCCACCGCTCCATGCAGATGAAGTGGTCGGTGAAAGGGTGGAAAGGAATGCTCAGGTTTTGGTAGGGGGCATTGGTGAGGACGTGGAAGGAGAGGAAGGGCAGGGAGATGAAGCAGGCCACCATCCATATGACAGCCACCGCCACATAGGAGTGTCCCACCACAGGCTTCCAGCCTGTGGGGTGGAGGATGAGCTGGTGGCGCTCCAGAGCGATGAGCACCAGGGAGAAGATGGAAACGGTGACGGACATGCACTGGACAAAGGGTGTGAACTTGCACAGAACCTCACCCAGGATCCAGCGATCCATAAGGGTGTAGATGACCGTGACGGGCAGGCAGACGATGCCCATCAGGATGTCGGAACAGGAGAGGTTGGCGATGAAGATGTTGGTGACGTTCCTCATCTCCTTCTGCCGCGAGATGACGAAGACCAGGCAGGTGTTTCCGATGAGGCCCACCGCGATGACGGCGCTGTAGGCGATGATCAGGAAGGTGGTGCTGCTCACAGAGTTGGGGCACTGGTCCAGAAGCCCCCACGGCATTTCGCCCCACAAGGCCCTGCTGCTGTTGTTCACACGAGATGTATCCATCACACCAGACTGATGTCAGAAGGTTGTGGGCTTGTCTCTGAATGTAGTGAACACAGCTGTCTCAAAAAATGTTTTTCTCCTTTTTTAGATTTACTGAGCAGGAAGTCTCATGGTTTGTTCTGTGCATCGACTCTGCAGGTCTTCTTTTCTATTAAAAAAAAAGAGAAAAAATGAGCTTATGATGGGGAAAAATGTAAAATGTCCATGAGTTATAGAAAATCATTGAAAACATCAAGGAAGATATTAGACTGACTGAATTTACATGTGGTGCAAAAGAAAAGTGGATCTGTCAATCATCAAATTTGACAGAGCCATTCCCTGCATGACATTTTTTCAAGTCACATTACAAGTATGACAAGACTCATCATGAGAACACTGTTCAGAATGATTCTAAACCCATGATTGCTCTCCCTATTTCCTTTGCTTGCAGTATGCATTACTAGTCTCTTGAGGTTAGCTTGTTTCTTTTCAATTTCCATCTGTACTTTAGATCCTATTTTTAAATCACTCCCCAAAGAGAAAATCTTTGAAGTAATTTTTCAGCATTTCTCAAGGAATGTATGTTTTAAATGTCTTGGATGTATCTTATGCCAACAGGTTCTATTTCTAAGTCTAGGAATAGTTCAGAATCTAACAAATGCCACTTCATGCAGATGCTGTAATATAATGTTCTGTATTAACAAATTCATACTTTAATTATAATAGCATCTAATGTCCTTGATAGCATTAGTGTGAATTCACTTTCAAAGGGACTTTAGGGATAAAAAAGAAAAGGAAAAAGATTGATATAAAATAATCCTAGTAAGAAGAAAGACATCATATGACATGAAATTACTTATTTTCATGATTGTTTTTCATGATTTTTTCATGGTTTGTTTTATATTTTGACAGGAATTGGATAAATTGTCATATAAAAGTATGGCAAGTCATTTTTAGACAATCATTCATAGAAACTGATAATTGCCAGAATTAATAAAACTGATATGGTGTTAATGATATGTCATCAAAGCAGCATTGATGGGCAGATATAAAAAGTTGACTCCATTGGGATTAAAAATGATGATTAAATGCGCTGAAGTGGCAGAGATAGAGCCAGATCCATATTACATTATCATAAGCAATCCATCACATTTTCAAAGAAAGCACACTTGAATCATAACGGGTTGCATTTTGACCTCAAAGCACTTATCACCAAATCCGCTTAGTCACCACTAATGTGCAGGAGAAGGAGGGATTTGTTAAGTAAGCGATAATACCATATGAACGAGTCAGTTATGAGGAACGAACTGCCCTACAGAGTGCTGCTACGGCCTGACGTGAAGTGGAGGTTTTACAGCACTGCAACTGTCAAAATCAGCTGGCATGTCTCGTACTTGTAGCCAGTCCCGCAAAACGGCACAGGCTATTACAATTATAATGGACTTCACGCTATATGTAGTTCAAGAAAATATCAGTGTACTGAGTATATTTTAGCCTCTCGAGGTTCCGTGTCTAAGTTCCTCTACGCTTGTGGCACTGTCTGTTGTTTTTCAGTAAAAGTTGGATCATTCTCTCCTCACCCACTCATGTGTTGTAAGTTATATTATGTTATTATATTACCCTATTAAGTCAAAATGCTCGATTACATTATATTTGAAACATCCCCTGGTCATCTTCCTACAATGCAATGTAGACTACAGTAAAAAATTATTTGTGACCAGGTCGGATATGATAACCGGACTACTTGCATGCATTAGAACTGCATTGCATAGTAGTGTATATGTTGCGCGCATTTATATTTGTTGGATATTTTAATTGAAAAATTCTGCACACCTGTCCCATCTGTTCACCAAAATTAAGGTTTACCCATGTTACATGTCTCGCCAACCAGAATGCCGTATTTGCCCATGTACTACAGTCATGAGCTGGGGAATTAACACACATGGATCATGTGACCAAATGGAAAAAGTTCTGGTGGCTCTAAAATGCCATGTAAAAAAACCCTACTTTTTCAATTACACACCCCATACCTGTGTTTTATAAGTGTGTCTGTCCATTAGGAGACTCACAGAAGGCAGGCTTATGTCACTATCATATCAAGATCAATTATTGACCTTGCTGAATATATTACATTCTTTGTGCTGCCAAACTGAATCAAATAGTAATAACTGAAAATGAAACATGAAAACCTTGTTTAGTTAGTTTTAAGCCATTGTTGACCATATTGCTCAAAGCTGAAATTAAAATTGAGCACAGCTACCGCTGAACAAAATGCTGCAATGCTGCTCTACTTATGAACAATAGATCATTGCCAAAATATGGAGAAAAAAAAAATATGAACAGTGATTTATAGAGACATATGCCCCTGTCAGGCGGGCCAAGTCCCACTGTCACTCTTGAGCAACTATTCACTCTCCTAAAGATGACCTGAAATGCCACAGCAAAGGCAGTCAATACTATTCAATATGCTTTGCCTGCTTTCTCTCCTCACTGATTAATAAAACATTTAATGTGGTGTGAATAAGCCTCTTTGTTTAACCTATGGCTAATGTACACTGCTTCTTCTGATTTTAGTGTCTGACTATTGAAAATCATTATGAGTCATATTTATCAAAGTCTAATGCATATTATCTTACCTTTGAAAACTGTCTGTCTCCCATCTTAGTTGAAAACAAATGCATCTTTGCTTAAATGAGATCATGGCTGATGAGAGATTTGGTCATCAAGGTCCTATATTTAGTTGAATTTTACATATTCATAAACATTGATACTCATCTGCCCATACTTTGTGGAGGGACTGAATGATTATAATATTTCCTGGTTTGGAAGGCCAGAAATAAACCATTACCATCTTTGATTTCCAATGCTTGTGTACCTGCGACACACACACTTATCTGTGAATTATACGAACTCCAACACTTCCCAACAGCTATTGCATAAAATGGCTTTTTAAATAGCAAGAATAAGACACAGAATGTTTTTGGCAGGACAACTGCATAATTTTCACAGTGAGTGTTTCAGATAAAGGACATATTACATCACTGCCCATCAGTTTACATCCTGATTATTGGTACAGGTTATTCTTTATTGCCCCAGCCAAGTTGTATAGAGCAAATTAAATGAAAAACAAATTCAAATCAAATAAAAAAGGTGTGGGGTATGGCCTTTCAAGAATGAGGAGTAGATGTATAGTACAGTTTTGCACCTTAGATGCAATAAATAAACCTCCACACGGTGCTCTTTAAAGACAGCCTATGCAGAATTTCTCACTCCTGCGTTCATACAAAGATCGTCTCCTCTTGCCCCCCTCCTCCTTTCATTAGGCCATAGAGCATATGAGTCCAGTGTATTAGACTGTTCACATGCTTTTCAGACACAGCATAGAAATAAAAAAGGCCACGCCCAGATGAGGCCCAAGGAGTTTTTAGAATAACAAATACAAGTAGAGAAGCAAGATATTGGGCAGATCTGAACACAGTGACAGGTTGTCAGTGTATGATAGTAATGACTGAGTGTAACAAGAGAGATTTAGTTCCAGGTGGGATTTGAACCCCAGCCTCTCATTTGTCCAAATATTTGTTAGACAAATGCGTTACCAGTCAGCTAAAGACAAAATCGGCTCTAGCCAAGGGCAACATTATTTTGAATTTGAGGGTTACATAATCAGGGAGCATTGTTGCAGTAACCTGCTACAAGCCTTCACTTTCCTAGTGAACTAGCCGAGCTAACCCTGCTACATGAGAATGTTTCATTCATTCATTCATTATCCTAACCCGCTTATCCTGAACAGGGTCGCAGGGGGGCTGGAGCCTATCCCAGCATTCATTGGACGAAAGGCAGGAATACACCCTGGACAGGTCACCAGTCCATCGCAGGGCACACACACCATTCACTCACACTTGGCAATTTAGACTCTCCAATCAGCCTAACCTGCATGTCTTTGGACTGTGGGAGGGAACCGGAGTACCCGGAGGAAACCCACGCAAACACAGGGAGAACATGCAAACTCCGCACAGAGAGGCCCTGGCCAACAGGGATTCGAACCCAGGACCTCCTTGCTGTGAGGCGGCAGTGCTACCCACTGCACCATCCGTGCCGCCATGATAATGTTTGTGATTATTATATTTTCAAGGTGAAATCCTGACTTTAATGGTTTAGTGCTGAGATTGCAAACCTATTACACCACAGACCCTGTTGATTCACCTTCTGACTTAAGTATTAAGCATACTCTCTTTTTCTGTGACTGGTGGAAATGAAAGAAAATAACACTTTGATGAAAATTTAAACCTTGGCCTTTGAAAAGTCAGGAAGAGACAGCCAAGCAACTTCAAGCTCATTTCAAGGGTCATAAGCACCAGATCAATTGGAATCTATTTCATGGGACTTCTATGGCTTGTGGTGTCAAGGACACTTAACACAACTCACTGCATGCAGTTGGTATTCTGGTGGAAAAAGACCCTGACCCTGGGGAGAATGACGTAATCACCACATACCAGGTTTGATGACAGAGGCTTGATGCCTTCAGAAGCTGTTGGTATTGCGAGAATAGAAAAACAGATGCCTTGTCCACTTCCATGTGAACATGTGACAATCCTTTGAGCCATTGCATGCACCGCAAACATCTAGAGTAGCTGAGTAACTAGCCTAAGACAATGAAACCATCAGGGAGCTGAGTGGTATGTCGGATTCATTGCACCACAAAGAATAGCACCTCTGTGGGCTTAGTGAACCCAGGGGCAGGAAGCTTCTCTGATTACCCCTGATGTTTCTTTTAACCCTCAAAACCTGTTTTTATTGTTTTTCCAATTTTGAATGCTCGATGCCCTTTTGTAGACCTATTCCTTTGCTGCAATGTCCATGATTATGGTGGCTTGCATGGTGGCGTTTTCGCCCACTTTTGGGCATAGAGAGATTCTAAGCCCCTTATGAGCCAGGGAAGGCATGGGAAATCCAACTCGACCTTCCCTGGGGGAAGATGTGAACAAGTGTGCATCAGCCCACAGGATTCCCAGCCACACTCAACACGAGCAGGGTCAGGACTTGAATCCTGGGTGACTGCCCCAAGGACTACTTCCTTAGCTGGAGGTGCCAGATGGGAGACTGAGACCTATTCAAACCAGTCACTAAAAATGTAATAAATTACATTACTTTAAGTTAGCAGATGTTCTTATCTAGAGAACAGAAGCGCATCCACCAGTTATGTAACTAACAGTGTCAGACTTGGCTAAAAACATTCCGAGACTAACAAGTGCAACATCAATCAGTATATCACTATGTAAGTTGACTTGTATAGAAAAATAGGACCACACAATAATCACATAACATATACAATACACTATTCTAATAGTGGTACAGTAGAACCTCAGAGGACCAGAGAATTTTGTCAGGACCCCCTCGGAAATTAGATGGTACATCTCAAGGGGTTTTAATCCTCAAAATAAATAAATACATTTCCTATTGAAACCGAACACATTGGGAATGAAGATGTTTGGAACACTGTAATTTTTGGAACTCTGAAAGTGATGTTGAAATTAAATACTATTTTAGCTCAGTCATGAAAGAACAGTAACCTCAATGATATTTGCCCCAAAATTAGCTGTCATATAAAGTATAATCCAATAACCAACAATATGGCAAACTTGTAAACTTATAAAATAGCCTCATCAGAAACAAATCCATATAGTGAAATTAGCAAAGCAACAACATTCCTGGGAATGTCTATTCGTGTCATTTGCCTCTCCCCTAACCAAGCTACTTAAACCCTTACTTTTCATTATCATGTCGAGATTCAGAAGGAAGGCTTGTCAGATGCATCCCTCATGACTCTCCCTTTGTGCATCGTAATAAAGCTTTTCAATTGAGAAGTGGTCATCAGTGTGTTACTTCACTGGTTTTCATTTGATTCAACAACGGGAGAAGAATATTCCCAACACTTCCAACAGTGAATTTTGACCTGGTCCTTTTTATGTAAAATGCAGTATTTTCCTTGTAGGCTACTCTTAAACAAAACCTGTTAAGCTTCACTCCCTTGTCTAATTTTGACAAAAACTTTTCCAGTCGTCATTTTGTATTAATGTTTTACTTCCATTTCGATACCCTGTGTAGTTGACTGAAGTTTCCGGTTTTCTGAGTTTCGGACCTCTGAGGTTCTACAGTACGAAAGTGCTCCTTTGAGCGACTTATACTGAAAATGAATTCAAACACCCAAAGATTTCTTCAACTTGTGTAACCTACCGATGACTCTATAATCATTGAAAACTGTGACATTCTCAAGCATACACTCTGCTTACACCTGTCAGCTTTTGGTGTGCATATGAATTCTTCATATGAGTGAAAAGCCCCAGGCGGTCATATTTTAGTGATGCAACATTTTGACATCTGCCATATACAGCACTGAACAGAAATGTAGACAGCTGTCTACAATCCACAAAAGTTCAGGGTCGGCTGCTGGGTGGACAATTTGGCTAAGGGACCATGCCATGGCGCATGGATGAGCCCCAGGGTCACAGCTCAAACTAGACTGTGGCAGGAAGCTCAATAGGGTAACACCTAAAGCATAGGAAATGCCTTCCTGCAGCTCCACTCTATGCAAGCTTGGTTGTAGGCTGCACTGTGAAAAGAAGCAGCTGGTGACACCACATTTCGGAAGAGAAACGCAGATGTCTACACTCTTCCAAACCAGCAATGGGGTTTGCCCAAGAACAAAACTGGGGTTGAAGATAATTGGACATGGCAAATTAGGGTGGGAATTAGCCATGATCAGCCCCAGACTGAGCACCAAATTTATTGGGAAAAGTCCAGGTTCAATTTGATGAAGAGTAGATTATCAAGGTACTGTAGCAAGCTGGGCAATGTTTGAGTGCATATAGTCTTTCCACAGAGTCTCCCAGACTGTGCAGGAGGGAAACGAGACACCCAGCCATCATGTCCATCAAATATCTGAGAGATTTTCCTGTTCATTCATCAGACCATCAGAAGTTCCACACACATTCCATGTAGCGACTGGATAAATGTGAAATTTGACTTGCTTATTAACAGCTGAATGTATCTGGTGATTTAAAAAGAAAAGTGGAACATTTCTTATGCGGAAAATAAAAAAGTCAGCCCTGACTACTTCAGAGAGTGAAAAGAGATAGATGTCTTGATGATCAAATATTGAAAACCCGTTTTTAATCATCTCCTTCACTCTCTGTAATAATTTCCAGCATAATTTCAAGGACAGTGTGTCGAGTTCAAGCACAAATTGAAATGCAATAAAACATTTGTTTCCCAGTGTCATAGTGTAGCAATATCATCTACTTAACTTGTCACCAGGTGCAAATTATTTTCATTTAATGTGGAAAACCAATCTGACATTTCTTCTCATCCTTGAACAGAATACAATTTTCAGTGTGAAACAACCAAAGAACCACAGTATGTTTTCTAAACATATTTCTCCCAATGTGGTATATTGGCTTATAAGGCTGGCAGCAACTATAACAACTGGTCAATAAGGCAATGTGAATGGCCCATACATCTCCCTACATGCCCTCTGCATGGCTCCCAGGGAAACATGCTGAAATGGAGCCCTGTACTTTGTGGATTAATGGTCTTCCTGTGAAGAATGCAGTCCATAAATGCAGTCCAATAATAACTTTCACTGCATATTGATCAGATTTCTGTTTCTTTCTACATGTCAGGGGTCTACTCTTTTGTTGAAACATCCAAAGTACTGTAATAAGAAATCCATCACAACCTTGACCTGTTAACAGAATAAATCATTCTTATTTTTGTTCATTGAATGAGTAGCAGGACCCACCACACTTTTAAAAAGCTAGACAGAAAATCGAATTGAGAAACGTAGCTATTTATTATTATAGTGGTTTGGCTTTCAGTATCTCCATAATGTGCCTCTGTATTCTTCTCCTTGGTGCTCTTGTGCAATTCTTATTGGCAATTTTAGTTAATGGCATTCTGCCTACTGTAGAAAAACATGTCCCTGGGAACACATCTGGGGTCCATGCTCTAACATTTCCCACAGTACAATAACCATAGCAACAGTCCCCTACCTCAATGCCCTGCTTAAATGTTGTGACAATTTTTTGATGGATCTGTCTTCTGTGATTCATAAACACTGTTCCTTCAAAATACTAAGCACAATCTTTCACTTTTCATCTTGACTCATGAATAATTTTGGCCTCACCACTGAAGCTACTGACCGCTAATCTGATCGTTTTCGGCTGAAATCACAGGTTTAACTACACCAAGTAAGCGCATTGCAAATTAACCATGCGCTCTGGGTGAGCGAGGGTGGTGCAAATGCTTGGAACCTTCAAATCAGTAGGTTATATTTTGAAAAAATATTATTTAGGCTGTAAAAATCACAACCACCATTCTTTCTTTGCTGAGTAACCTATTTGAATAAATCAGTTAACAACAACACAATTCTTCTAATTTACTGTATTGTCAAATAAAGTCCCATCACAACAGATTAAATCAGCCATGAAGTCAAACGCGAATAATAAAACATCGCGTATTATTAGAAGTGTCATTATCCGGTCGACTTGTAGAGTGATATGTCATACTGACTTTAATCTTTTTCAATCTGCCATTAAGATCGATTAAGCAATTATCATTATTAGAGCGCCGCTTTTCCGATTGAACAGCCACAGGTTGTAGGCTGTATGTAACCGTATTACTTTTACAGAGTGTAAAAATGTAAGTCATTACGTGGCTTGAAACCAAGGTGTTTGACAAGTTTATTACACAAGCATTGCTAAATGTATAAGCCCTTCAAGAATCAGAGAAGCCAGGGTAGTCGATTAAAAACTATCAATAACAATTTATTTTAAGTAACAATCGACACGCATGCTCTGAAATGTTTGTTCCATTTTTTAAATAGATTTGGAGTGACTATAAGCACAGTAACGTACATTTGCACAGGAAACATATGTATGCAGGCTATTTGAAAGAGCTTTGAAGTATCAGATTGGGGAGAAACAATTTGTCTTATTTCAACCTTGCAATATTCATAGATATCCTCTATTATATCATCAAGCGTTTTGTGTAGTTAATATAAATGAACAATTGCAGTCGTTTAGTAGGTACTAATGATATAAAACTATTTGGGTTGCAAGCCAATAATAATAAAAACAAACCTTGCCACGTATCTCCAAAAAACAGGGGATATGCTATAGTGCGTTAGCTGTAACTTACCTTTGAAGATGTTTCCCCAAAAAATGTGTCCGTGTACTCTTCAGCGAGTGTATCGGCAGACAGAAGCTCGTATCACACGGCTGACAGGGGATCGTAGAGTGAATGTTTTGAGCTTCGTGAATGTCAACGCATCTTTTCAAGCAAGCCTTGAAACGCAGGTAGGTAGGGGGTGGCTAGCGGCATCAAAAGCAGCAGTTGATTTCTCTTAAAGGGACACAGAGCTGTAACAATCCAATATTTCTGTTCATTTCTGAAAGCAACAGATCCGAGCCTACCTCAAGTAACTAACAAACGTGCCTCTTTCATTATACTGCCTCTTTAAACCCCTTATGATTTCCTTTAGCGTACAGCTGCTTCTTAAAGCCACTCAAAAGCCGCAGACACAAAATCTACAACTTATTGAAGGGCTTGTTTGAAAACCCTGCCGAGAATTCCAACTAAGACCACCTGGGACTTTATGCAGGTTAGAGATGGTTTAAAATTTGTATTGGACTCTTCACGCTGGTCATAGCTGGTAGAGTATGCTGGAGGTCAAACTGATGGTGAGCAATTGGTTGACAAAATAAAAGTGTTGAAAACACATCTTAAATTACCTTGGCAGGAATTTTCAGCAGGAGTGTAATATTCCCCTGAACAACAGACAAATCAATTACAGTGTCTATTTTCTGACTATAAATGTAATTACTTCATTACCTTTATGTAATGTTTTGTGCACTCTAATTAAAGTTAATCTTTTCATGACAAATAAAAATAAAATAAATACCACATGTAAGGTATAATGTCCTTCTTGTCTTCTTAAATTCTGAAATGTCTGCGGTTTCTTTTTCTTTTTATTCACAAAATATCATTGTTAGTGTGGTAGTGAGTGTCTTTAGAATCTGGAGATTGAGATAGCCATTGAAAACATTGATCTTGCTTACACAGGTCCATTTCTGTGTTGTCTTGACGTCCACCAATGTTCCATATAGTAGGTCCACCTATGGTAAAGCCTCTTTTCCTTCTATGCATTTGTCTTGTGATGGCAAACATAAACAAGTGACCATTTTGGACTCATTCACAGCATTTTGTTCCAGTCAGATTTCCAATGATGTCTTGCAAAGTACAGACACATGATTTTGTTGTTTGCTCCCAGTGGCTTTCGTTTCTCTTTGCAACCCAAATGGGCCTGTTGATGTGGTGTTTTATGGTTGATTTTGAGACAGTTGGTGACCCAAAGAGGCAACTAAATTGCACAGCTTGTATGCTGTGATCCTTGGGCTCTTCTTTGCCCCCCTCACAATCCTCTTCACTGTGTGGGAACAACATCTTCATCCTCTTCCTGGCAAGATCTTCTTCAGCAACTCTTCCAGATGTTTGAAACATTTTTATTATTACCTTAATATGGATCACTGTTTAACCATTTATGAGGTTCTTGGTCCCCATTACCTGATTACACCTGAAAGACCTAATGGTACCAATGGTGACAGGCGACCAAGGGATTTTAAATGTGATACCCATTTCAACACCCTAGCAAAACAGTGAGTGATAGAAGAATAATTGTTTGAGATACACAGTAATTATATAAGCTTTCCCCACAATTAAAAATACTTCTCGCAACCAGACTTTAATGATTGAAAATAATTATGTAAAGCATTTGCCATCGAATGCATGTTTTCATGCACAATCCCTCTGTTGAGCAAAATAAACAGTTTAAACAAATATGAATATGACAGCATCCTGCTCTGACAAATGGCTACCCTTACTTATTTGATTGCGCTGACAGCAATGTTAAGATGGTAGACTTAACCTGTGATTCAACCAAACCAAGCTTACTGGCATTTATATAGAGATTGAAAAGACATGTATTGTAATCAGTTTAGTAATTTACATGTATATATGTGTATAGGGCGACAGGGCTCAGGCAGTAAGAGCAGTCGTCTGGCAGTCGGAGGGTTGCCGGTTCGTTCCCCCGCCCGGGCTGTGTTGAAGTGTCCTGAGCAAGACACCTAACCCCCAAATGCTCCTGACGAGCTGGTCGGTGCCTTACACGGCAGCCAATTGCTGTTGGTGTGTGAGTGTGTGTATGAATGGGTGAATGAGAAGTATCAATTGTACAGCGCTTTGGATAAAGGTGCTATATAAATGCCAACCATTTACCATTTAAACATCAGCCACCATATTCCAGATGTAGTGACTCTTTAAAATGCATTAACGGTTTTAAGATTATTAAGTCTGCTTGCACAATGCAATGTAGCCTCTCCACATTTCTGCAGTGCCATGATGTCATCACAGATTGAACCCTGTTCGGTTCTAAAATCATCTCTGTCATAATGTAATTGTGTTCACAAGGTCTTGTCCAATGCTGATTACTCTGCATCAAGCAAGTGTGTACACTAGGCTGGCGCCTTCACCCAAGCCAAGGTTTTACTGTAGGGACTGTTTACATGCAGATATCTCTGGCAGGTTGGGATAGAGACTGAAGATGAAGATCTTTCATTTGGACATATCTGGTCCCGCTGCCATTGGCCATTTTGGGTGTGAATTGAACCTGCCTAATTTGATCAATACCATAGATGTGATTCTGTGCATTATATAATGTTGTTTATTTTGATATCCTCTCCTCAGAGCTCCAGTAACTTCTTACATTCTGTGTTCATAAATAGTTCTGCCTTCCAGGACAGTCATATTTCTAACAGTCACTACTTCTGAACTGAGTAAAAATCATAATAATCACAACCATATGTATGCTTCTGCAATCGGTTGGGGGAATAGTGGATCCAAAACAATTTCAGTATCTAATAAATATTAACTTTTTTCAAAATCAAATTTTAAAAAGTGATTGCTATGCAGCGAATATGTCTAACTTGCCTCTGTGCCTGCCGGAAAGCTCTAACTGTCAACATCATATAGTTTTATTGTGGTCACAGCTCACGGCTTTGTGGTTAGGATTTAATTCCGATTGAACAGTGCTCAGTCTCTGCGGTACAGTGTGGCTGCAGTGTGAAATGCTGTTTAATGTTGTTTTGGGCTACTGTATCAGTAAAATTGTAGTTTACTGTGGATGAATGTCTGGCTTTGTTGTTAATAAAGTATTCTCAAAGCCAATAGCCAATGGACCACAATGACTATAACAGCAGGTTGCATTCAATTATTCCATGTTATTATACCTCATCTCTCTTTCTTTGGATTTTCTTTTGGGTAATACCATAGGTATGCGTGTGTTAATAATATACCTGGCTAGTATCAAGATTATGGCTAGTGGTACTTTCTTTTCTCGCAATACATATTGCTGTTAGGTTAACGTTACACCCAGTGGACCTCTGTACCTTCTTGGCAATACTAGATTTTAGTATTCCGGAGAGTAACGCTGAGCTTCTCCACTGTTGCTCTGGATAAGAGTGTCTGCCAAGTGATTGCAAAGAAATGTAATGCTGGTAAGCAACAGTTAGAATTCTCTGAAAGGATGAAACATGATAAAATTACACAAAGACAACAATTGCTCAACGTTAGGCTGAGAGAATCAGTTTCAAAATACTAACTCACTGTACCTCTTTTAGATATTTTTTCTGAGGCAGTACACATATGATGAATGAGCTTTTAATGAAGACTGGAAAAGCAGCCAGTTATGCTCCTTGGCTACCCATTCTCTGTATTATGCAATGTGACAGGAGTCATCGCTTTCCTGCCAGCTAGGAAAGTAGCGTCAGTGGAGGAAGAAAAGCATCTCTTACAGGGGCTGCTTCTCAATCTCTTTGTCTGTGCTGCTTCTGTGTCAGAGACTTGTTCGGTATTCCTAAAGAACTCTGTTCAATCTCACTCTCTTGAAATGTCACATCCCATTACTGGGCAGTTTTCCTTTTTAACCCTCTCGTCTGGACTTTTGATGTCAATTTTGATGGGTTCAAAAGAAACATCCTCTGGTATTCTTCCATTTGAATCTTCACCCGTCGATGATTCTACTGTGAACATAGCCAAGCCTATTATCTTCAGGACCTATTATTTTTGTATCATTTTGTCTGAGTACATGGGGCCTGGGGTCATGCTGACATTTAGGTTTCTGAGGAATAATAATTTGTTCTTGGCCATAATATCATACAGCAGATATCAATGAAACATTCTTCACAATCATTTCTAACTTGTAAGAAACTGGTGGAGAGGCAGCGATGAACCCCACGCTGTAAACATGCGGAAACTTGCCAGGGCTGAGGGTCTAAGGGGATTTTCTTTCAAAGCATACCCATTGAAGTCATGTTCCTTCTTGGACAGCGTACTCTGAGCAGTGTTAGAGAATGCTCTGTATCAGGGCAGGGTCACACCTGACATCATTTTCTGCAGGTATGTCCAATTGCCACATTGCTAAATGTTGCCTGGTAAGAACACCTTGCCTCCCTCCACACAATCAGGCCTGACTGACATGATGGACTGAAACATGATCTGGTTAAACTAAATGTCACAGCAGAATGCAGCTCCCATCTCAGCCCACTTCTGCCCTTCTGGTGACTTCACACCATTGACAGGCGTCCCACGTCACAGCTGCTGCAGAGTCACAGGGACTTGTTTCCAAGGCCAAAAAAAGAAAAAAACCAAGACCAATCCCACAGCATGTGGGGGCTGGGTTATAAACATGCATTGATTACACTGCAGCGCAGCCTCGTTTGCACAAAGCCCTGCTAGAAAATGACTTCCGGGTGCACCCTCCGCTTGCGAGTCACCCTCAGGAGCGGGGTGACGGGGGCAAAGAGTGTGAAGAGGAGTACAGAGGAGTGGGCGCTGAGCACTTTGGATAAATGATAAACATATCACTCGTGAGGGAGATGCTTATTTTGCAATAAAAATAAAATGTCATAAATTCTCCCGTGAAGTTTATTGAGAAATATAGTCAGTTAAATGGGCCTGAGTTTCAAATAGGAAATAAAAAGTCCTTCACTCTGTCGTAAAATATTAAGATGAAAATGGCTAGAATACTGATTTTACTGATTTCAAAAAGCAATTTTGCCAACATATTTTATTTAATCCTTCCCAAAAGATTTCCTTATTGGCAAAGAAGTCTCTTTGAAGTCTTCTTTAAGTGACTGAAATACATGAGCAAACATACCCACAAATGCATGTACATGAACACACAGACAGGTATGTGCATATACAAAGGGAGGATGATTGATTCTCAATGTAGATGGCTTTACTCTGCTGGGAAAGTGCTGCCACAACAGAACTGTAGTGAGGTGAAGCAAACAAAACAAAAAAGTAACGCTCAAAGTGTAAAAATACTTCCTGGTATCAGTTAAACATTTACCTTTAAAATGTAATAAAGCATTGCAATAATGTTTTCAGCTATTAACCGAACTTGCAATAAAAACATGGTTAAAGTGGTCATTAGTTAATAAATTGCTCCAGAATACATGAGAGGGAAACACGGAGCATGCCAAAAGACAAATGGGAAGAACATATTGAGCCCTTCATGCAACACTGCGCTTGCTAAACAACCTCCAAGTATGAAGACTGTCAAGTACCGCAAGTGAAGTCAAATTAAGCGTTAGGCCCTCATTATCTGATCATGGAAAATTACATTCTGCATTCCAAGGGGAAAAACAGTGCACCCATCAATCCCATTTGGCTCTAACTGGGCCAAGAATTGATGGTTCTAGGACCCCCGCCATCCCACCCCTCAGGACAGTACCACAGAATATTTAGACTTTTTTCTTAATGCAAAATAAATGACACCACCAATAGTGCCTCAAATGCACAGAAGAGATATGAAAGCTTTCAGGCCTGAGAAACACGCCATGTAGCAGATTGTCCTTGGTGAAATATGTTAGATGAAGAAACCATCGTAACAGAAGAGAGAAAGCAAAAACTGACAAAGGCAGGCCAGACAAATGAGAAGAAGAACAGAAGGCACACACATACAAAAGCTCTTCAGTAATTTAGTCATGTTGGCATAATACATTTCTGCTTGCTACAGCAGGCCAGAGACTTTGACACAGAAACAATGACTTCACTCTTATTTAAGAGTCCATATATGTGAAATATATTTTATGTATTTTGTTCTTCTTCGGTGTACTCTGTAAGTAAACATAATTAAAGCCAAGAAGCACAAAGGTGGAGCAATGACGGCGAAGCCAGATAGCAGATAGCATTTCTCTTACGATTGGACATTATCGCGGATAAGCTTTCCTTGGTGTCTTTCCCCAGGGTAAATAATGTCCACTAAAAAGGAAAAAGTGGGATTTACGCCTCCCAGTAGATCTAACTGCAAAAGTCTGATTAGATGGAAACATTTGTCCAGTTGCCAAGTCTACAAAATTGGTTCTGTTGCCTTTTCATATAAATGTATTCTTGTCTCTGGATGAGATGCAGTGATATCAGTATGAAACTAAAGGTCATAGATTTGAACTTACCACAGTGCTTTCATGGTGCGTGCTTGTTTTCTGATCAAAAGGCAGTGGCATTTTTTTGACGTTAGTATTGAAAGTGATGGGATAAAGCATGCATGCTGACCAGCAGCAGTGATAGTGAAGATAGAAAGGAAAAGACAACAACTTCAGCCAAGGTCCTCTGAGATGGACCCAGTGGGGATGTCTGAGGATGGGATTCCGTCCACTTTACGGTTCTAAAACAAATATAAAAAATAATGAATAGTCTTAAATCTCAAATGTGTAGTTTTTCTTTTGCTACTTATATTAGGGTAAAAAAAATGTGATAACTCCCATGTCAACATAATTTCTGTCCAAACATGCTCACATTTCAATAGTTATTTTCTAAAACCCTTATTGTTAAATATTTATGAGGTCATTCAAATCTGACCCAAATGTAAAATGCATCCATGGGCACATACAAATGGGCACACACCTGAATACACACACAGCTCTAAAAAAAAATGAGACCACCCAGTATTTTTTTTAAATAAGATACGGGATTACTCCACCAAATATTGATGGTTGAACCCTTCCTATGTGAAGACATTGTTATTTTTGTTATTTATTTATGGCTATGACCTTGTTTAGTTTTAATAACTATATATATTTTGTCTATTTTTATATAATTATGTGTATTTTTAGTATTTTGACCATTTTCTACAAATAAATGTTCTAAATTACAATACTGTTTGGAATGAATATCAAAAGTTAGACTTTACACTAACACATACTCATATGGTAGCTTTTTATTGTAGAACTGTACACACACACACACACACACACACACACACACTTAAATGTGCACAAAAAAGCATGTAGCAGCTGTTCAATAGTTCTCACAATGCAGAAATTAGTAGCGCAACCTTCTGATTGTAGTGTAGCATGTGAACATTTACAGTCAGCCTGCGTCTTGTCACGTTTCTCACAGACTAATAGAAGGGCAGGAGGGAGAGTAAGCCTTTTCTCTGATGAATTATAGGGGCTGAGGATTTCCTGACACGTCTGAGTCGGTGGAAGTTCATTTTACACTGGCTGATTTTCTTTCAGCGGGAGACCACCCTCAGGGACCTGCTATTAAATCTGATTACACTGCTTGTGTTCATCACAGGCGTACTTTAGTGCTTTTCAACCATTATTAAGATATTGTAATAACAACAAAAATACCTATTGTATGTATGAGCTACTGTAAATACTTAAACAGCTTTATATGTGTTGACTGCATCAACAGTTGTGATCTCCAAACCATGATAACAATGAACTGAACCAGGCCCCATAATTAAGGTAAATAAAATAAACATATGCATCACATGGTTATATTTCTTAATTTAGTATGCTGCAGCTTACTCCCTATTAGGCGAAGCATGAAAGCAAAAAGTTCTGCTTCTGATTCCCAGTGAGAAAACATCTTAAGTTAAACCCTTATCATTAATATATTCTTTGCTAAAGTAGTTGGACTTTGTACACCACAGGGCAGACCCACCCCTCAGAGACGCCATTTAATGCTTGCGTCAACAGCAGGAGGAGGTTTTTCCTCTGCTTGGGGCAGGCCAGTGCATGGTTTTTTCCCACCCCAAGATCACCCCAGAGCAAACAGGCAGGTTTTGAGAACCCAGGAGGGCCTTAAACAAAGAGAACAGACACATGTAGATTTTGGGTCTCTTTCTACTGGCCAGACTGCAGGACATTTCCAGCTGACACATCTGTGCTTATTTGGCTGAAGGCTTTTAATGCCGTTCACAAAGTGGCCAAAACAGGCGGCGATGACTCAGGAAACACCTGTGGCAAACGCATAAACAACAGGAGAGATGGAGGACTCCTCGGTGCACCATCTAAGCCTTTGTCAATAAATGCTGCCAACGTTTTGTTGTGAAACCCATTTACTGCAGGGCACAGGGTAAGACAGGACATCTTCCGTGCGTGTGCGTGTATGTTTGTGTATGTTAATGTGCATGTGTGTGAGTGTGTGTGTATGTGTGTGATTCTGTGTACGCATATTTGCATGTGTGTGTGCGTGTATGTTAATGTACATGTGTGTGAGGGTGTGAATCTGTGTATGCAGGTGTGTGCGTGTATGTTAATGCAGGTACTGTACTTCCAATGAAACACAAAGCGGAAGTGGACTAAAAAGGGATACATTTTGTCTTTGGTGAAGAACAAACTTTCACAATTCAAGAAGCCCTGTCTAGAGATTCACTCTTGTGATGTCAGCAACAGAGTGCAGCTCCACAGTATGTACTTCTCAAGTACCTGGACTATAGATATAATGCTCATTAAGAGAATGAAGCCAATGGATTAAGTGATAATCCATCTTAATCAGGACCACTCCAAGGCATGCCTCAGGACAGGATTCCTATGAGAGCTGCTCAATGGCATGAGAAGCCAAATCATGGAGGCTGCCATGTTTGAGCTTTTAGGCACTAGCATGCACACTGGGTATCTAAATGGGAAGGAAGGAATAGGCATTTAAAAAATCTTATATCTTCTTCTGTGTGGCTCAGCAAAAAAAAAGAGTGTAATTAGTTCAATCTGAAGAAATTAGAAAAGTTATAATTTAAAAGCACTGTCCAAAATAGTATGAATTTGTAAGGGTAAAGTCTACGTTTTGTAATTAGTTCAATCTGAAGAAATTAGAAAAGTTATCATTTAAAGCACTGTCCAAAATAGTATGAATTTGTAAGGGTAAAGTCTACGTTTTGAATAGACTTCAAAATCTGAAATTCGTTTTTTGGCACCAGAGGCTGAACAATACCTCCTGAAACCACTGTTTACCAGTAATACCAGTCCCTGGTCCCCTGAATGTATCACAGGACTGCAGAAAAGATGAGGCAGACTTCTGTGTGACCAGAGGGGGCGCTGTTGAGTAAGGAGGTGGGAGCACCCTGCTGCTTTAAACGGTGCCTCCGTGTGCCACGCACTGCACCTCACCATTCAGGGCTGACAGGGTCACAGTGGGAGCACATTTCTGAGAAGAGCTGCGGAAACCTTGAGAATCTCATTTCAAAACCCGGACTATTCTTTAAGAGCTCTTGAGCTCGATGGGCTCAGCGGGCTACTGTAAAATTCATTTTCTCATTTTCTCACCAAAGCCTCTGATGTCATAGAGATAACTCTCTCACGATGCTTTACTCACAAGGAGCCATTACAGGCCATCATTCTGGCGGGAAGGGAGAAATGAGCTGAAGCAATTGGCAGAATCATTCCTTCACATAGCCTATTCTGAAGGAGATATGTTATACTTTATATGTGCAAAACTGCTCTTATTCCAATCAATCACAGACACACAGTCTATTTATCCACTCCTGCGAAATGTTCATTCTATTCGAAATGACTGGCTTGGCATCTCTGCAACACAGAAGCTATATTAAGCAGTATCTTGATTTGAGTGAAGCTCTGTACTGGGGTTGACTTAGAATGACAAAAGTTCAATTTGGTCATCTTTTCTTAGCTGCACTTTCACATTAAATGGCAGAACATTTGCAAATTAAAAATGCATCATATATTAATGGACAATGTTCTTACATTGAAGGCCAACCATCCATTCAAGTTGTGTACATGTCTTTTCATTTATGCTCTTGATATGTCACACAAATCACTGTGACCAGAGATTTAATGTAAGATGGAAAAGGGCTGCCGTTAAAATGGGGATTAAGTACATCTGAGTGATACCCAGAAGAGGGATATATCTTCTCTGCTTGTATCCCCAGTGATATTCCTCTTGGTATGTGGTGAAATTTGAGGGAGTTTCCGATTACATAAGCTGGTCCCTGGTCATTACTTTCTGGTGGGAAAATTGTTGGGGCTCATAATGTGTCAGTGGCTTTGTAAATCAATACATATCACAACCCTCTGGACTGAGAATTGCTTTCTTCTCGCAGTGTAAAATGCCATAATTTACACTTCTTGGTGAAGGATCATGTGCACAGCAATAATTTTTTCAGCCTGTCACTTTTTATTCCCTTCAGGTGTGTAGGAACCATTTTGATCACCTCCTTGTGGTTCCACGGCTGTCAGTGTGCTGGCCCATGGGATCTGTGCAAGCCCCCCTGTTCCCTCAGCCATGTAGTTTGGCTCTGTAAAAACACAGCCATTACAAGGCTTCGGCCTGGATAAGGTTAACATTTTAACTCACAATTAAATGCAAGTGTTATGTTTTTCTTCATAAGTGCAAGCCTTTGGCAACTGGATTTGAGGAGAAAAATACAAGCACTAAAATATAATACACTCTTTTCTGAGTCAAAACTGAGTGCAAATGTTGAATAAATATAGACCATTCTTTCATTGCCCCCCCCCCAAATACCAATTAGATTTGTGAGAAAATAAGAGAATAAGCCATTTGTTGGCACTCCCAGTTGAATAGTCTAAATTAAGAGACATGGATGCATTCACTCTGAGGAATTGTGGGTTGTCCGCAAACCAAACACTTGAATATGTCCCATTCATTGATGATGACGGAGAGATGAGGGAGGGTTGAATAACAATGTAAACACTTCAGGGCAAATTAATGAAAAGTCAAGTTCCTTGAAAGAGTTCCTGTTCAGTTTACTTTGGCTCTCAAGGACCCTTATTAAGTCGGCCAGCAATACGGAAAACAATCCATGGGATGATATAAAAGGTGAGATAAAACACACATAGAAAGATATACAGGGCACAAACACCTATTGATCCCCAGAAGAAAGACCAGGACAGGGGTGTAAACTGCTTGACATTCATCCAGATACCACCGACACAGTCTGAGAAGTTGACCCCACCCATCTGTATAATGAGACATCAAACTGTCTCCCTCTCACATCCCCTGGAACAATGCCCCATATTATGGGAAAACCACCCCCCACCCCCTTCAGACAATCTCGACTTTCCAAAGAAGAGGGGTGGTTCTTGGTATTCCCAGCTTTTCTGGCTCCCATGAATCCCACAAGGATCTTGTTCTCTCAATCTCAGGAACAGGGTTGAAATGTATTTGGAATTAGACAAGTATGCCTATAAATAAGGAGCCAGCCTGCTTTTCAATAATAAACAGCATGTGAAATTATGGAATGTGTGTGACTTGTTGATGGGAGTTGGGTATTTGGCAAAAACACAGATCTCAATGACCTCAACAAAAATATTAGTAGACAAGATGGAATTATTGCGATTATTGTACTTCTCGACCTTTTGCTGTCTGAGGATAGCTGCAAGGAGAGGGAGTTTGGGTTACAAAGGGTTGCATTTCAGAAGACACCAGGGTAATGCCTGTAGTCAAAAGGGTTCAAGAATAGTAACCATTTTATTTTGGGTATGTCATTTTTAAGCTTGTATCTGTGTCTGTGTCTGTCACATGTTTGTCATGTCATATTTCATGTTTAGTTATTGTCTTAGTTACGTTATTGTCATGTCACATATTATGTTAGTCTAGTCTCGCCATGTTTTTATGTTTTATTTCTTGTTACGTTTCATTGTCTTGTCATGTTTCATGTTTAGTTCTTGTTACCATTTATTTCTTAGTCTTGCCATGTCATGTTATATAGTTTATTGTCATAAATTCGCCAACTTCTACCGTAGATTCATTAGATCTTACAGCCAAGTTGTCTCCCCCCTCGCCAAGCTCGCATCTACTGCCATACCATTCCGTTGGGGTCCCGAAGCGGAGGGGGCGTTTGTCAAAGTTAAGAGACTGTTCTCCACCGCCCCTATTCTGGTGCACCCCGATCCCACTCGGCAGTTTGGTGTGGAGACTGATGTGTCCGACACTGGGGTGGGAGCCGTGCTTTCGTAAGTTTCTTCCTCCGACAATCGGCTGCACCCTTGCGCCCTCCTCTCTAAGAAGCTCTCACCAGCGGAGAGGAATTACGACGTGGGGAACCGAGAACTCCTCGCAGTCAAACTGGCTCTGGAGGAGTGGAGGCATTGGCTGGAGGGATCCGAGAAACCTTTCATTGTCTGGACCGACCATAAGAACTTGGCATACCTCCAAACGGCCAAAAGACTTAACTCACGCCAAGCTAGAGGGGCACTGTTCTTTGGAAGATTCAATTTCACTCTTACTTACCGCCCAGGTTCTAAGAACGTCAAGTCAGATGCCCTATCCCGTCAATTCGACAACTGCTCCGAGCGGGGTCCTGCACTGTCGCTTCGGTAACCTGGAAGATTGAGGCAGTGATCCAGAGGGCTCTACGGCAGGAGCCCTCCCGATCCCAGGCCCAACCCCGGAACATGCCTCTATGTCCCCTCAGCTGCTCGGACACAGGTGCTTCAATGGGCTCATTCGTCTCTCCTGCCCTGCCATCCCGGCTTTACCCGCACCTTGGCGGTGCTTAAGTGGAAGTTTTGGTGGAGCTCCATGACACCAGGCGCTTCATCAAGGCATGCACTACCTGCGCCAGAAGCAAGGCCTCCCACCAAGCCCCTGCTGGTCTGCTCCAACCTCTGCCCATGCCCAGCCGACCCTGGAGCCACATTGGGGTGGACTTTGTTACCGGACTTCCCCCTTCCGAAGGTAACACCACCATCCTCACTGTGGTGGATCGATTTAGTAAGGCAGCCCACTTCATCCCCCTACCTGGATTACCCACCTCCCAAGAGACTGCGGACGTACTAATAAAGGAAGTGTTCCGCATCCATGGAATTACCTCAGACATTGTATCCGACCGTGGCCCACAATTCATTTCTCAAGTGTGGAAGGCTTTCTGCCTGTCCCTCGGTGCCACCGTTAGCCTCTCATCTGGCTACCACCCCCAGTCCAATGGTCAAACCGAGAGGGCCAACCAGGATTTAGGAGCCGCCTTATGTTGTGTGTCAGCCAAGAATCCGGCTTCATGGAGCAAGATGCTCATCTGGGTTGAGTACACACACAACACCCTGCCCTGCACCTCCACCGGAAAGTCTCCTTTCGAGATCTCCCTGGGCTACCAACCTCCACTGTTTCTTGACCAGGAAGCCGAGATTGCTGTTCCCTCCCTCACCACCCAGAAGAAACGATGCGCCAAGATTTGGAGGGATGCCAAGGCTGACCGTAATCGGCTCTTCACTGATCGCCACCGCACACCAGCCCCAACCTACAAACCAGGTGACGAAGGACATTCCCCTCCAAGCCATCTCTCACAAACTGCAACCACGTTTCATTGGCCCCTTTAAGATCCACAGCATTATCAACCCATCCTCTGTCAAGTTGTCACTCCTCGCTTCACTTAAGATTCACCCCACATTGCATGTTTCATGTATCAAGCCTGTATCCTCTCACCCACTATGTCCCCCCGATCCCCCACCCCCTCCCCCCGCATTATTGATAACCACTCGGCATTTACAGTAAAGAAACTGTTGAACATTCGTAAGAGGGGCTGTGGAGTTCAATACCTGGTTGACTGGGAGGGTTATGGCCATGAGGAGCGTTCCTGGGTAGCTCCCAGTCTCATTCTCATTCAGTCATTGATGACTGATTTCCATCGTGACCACCCTGACAAATTCAATGGACCGCCAGGAGTCGGTCGTTAAGGGCGGGGTCCTGTCACGTTTCATGTTTGTCACGTCATGTTTCATGTTTAGTTATTGTCTTAGTTACGTTATTGTCATGTCACATATTATGTTAGTCTAGTCTCGCCATGTTTTTATGTTTTATTTCTTGTTACGTTTCATTGTCTTGTCATGTTATGTTTCATGTTTAGTTCTTGTTACCATTTATTTCTTAGTCTTGCCATGCAAACTTGTTATGTCATGATGTATGTTTGTTTTATGTTATGTGGTTCTGTTCATTGTTTAGCATACACTTTTTCATGTCTTTCTGCAAACCTTGCATTCCTGCTTTCTCTCTCTCCCTTTCTGTCACTCACACCCCAATTGTTTCAATTTCCCTTGTCTTCTTACTAATCTACTAACTTTAGATCAGGATTGGGTAATACTAACATTCTAACCATGTGTTCATGTTACCTTACGTTTCTTGTGCATGTCATTTACTAATTTACTAACGCTAGGGCAGGATAGGTTTATTACTAACGATTACTTATTACCTCGTTAACTTGTCAATCCTCCTCACCTGATTTCCATTCACATGCTGCTCACAAGCTAATTGTCTGCACATGTATACACCTGCATATAAGCTCAGTTCCATGTCTTGTCTTTGTGAAATTGTTGCCCACCTGTTCATCAGTACACTTTAGAGTGTTTTTGCCAAGCCATTGTCTACCTGTTACGATCCAAGCCTGTTTATTGACCAAAGATTATTGACTTCTGTTTTGTTGACCATTGCCTGCCTGTACCACAACTTTGCCTGCTGTCTTTGTGCTTTTGCCCCACGGAGCAGACTTCGGTCTTGACTCTTGCACCGTCATTGACCCTGAGCCTGCCTACCGTCCGCCTATACTTCTACCCCTTCGACAGCTTTCCTGGCTACTGGACCTTTTTGTATGGTGTACCGATTACGAGACTGCTTTCTCCCTCGGTACTGTACTTTGGTTTTGGCGACTACGCTCACTGGACAGTCCCTGAATAAAGCCCTGACGGGACTTTATTTCACACCTTTTGTCTGAGTCGTGCATTTTGGGTCCAACCCCCAACGCATCCGTCTCAGTGTCAAGTAAAGGGGCGATACTTGACGGTTAACAACTACATTAGTTCATGCCAATTCATGAACCCTTTTTGTAAAGTGTTACCAATATCTCTGACTGGATATTGCCAGCATTATCGTACACATTAGAAAAACATAGGATTTAGCATAATGCTTTGTCCCAGGCCCCATAGTTACCATTTTAGTGTGAGGATCTAATATAGCCTTGCAGAAATACAGGAATATATATATATATTATTTTTTTTTTTAAGCCCTGGCCATCCTGAGGCAACCAAAATGGCATTCTGTTGATGTTCTCTATCCTCCCACACTCCTATAAAAGTGTGAATTTTACTGTGTTGTTTTTCCATTTGTAGTAATGAGGGGAGCTGTGCAGAGCCACTTAGGATGTGGCCACACTACAGAGAGCACTCTGCACTAGGGCATTATTAGCCTTTAATTATATTATGGGAACAAACCAAAGAATCTATCTACGATGCATTAGAGCTGCTATTTTTTCCTTCAGTAATTTGGATTAATTTTGTGCATCTCCTTCCTCCTCGTCTTGCTCTCAGTTGTCCCCATATAATACCGGTGCACACACCAAGTGCCACTCGTTCCAGATGGATTCATTCAATATGCAAGCAATCACATTATTTCAAGGAACTGACTGCACAATAGACTTGGAGAAAATGGCAATGCATTTGCATTTTAATATAAACAGATGCAGAGCATATGAAGCATGTGGCAGTTGTCCTGAAATAAATGTATAAATGGATTTGCATCCTGTATCCATATGTCATTTTGAAAAATGTGTGCAATCGTTTTATCTAGTTAATAAATTTGCTCTTCTGTATCAAAGATACTATATGCATGTGTGTGTTTGTGTGTGTGCCTCGATCATTGCAATGGGCATTGCATTCTTATTGTCCTTCCATCACAGTATGTCTCTGGTCAATGACATGCTAATTCTGATTTAATTCAGAAGGCTCGGGTTTTTCCACACTGCTCTCCTTTCTCCAGGTCGCAAAGTCAAAGTTCAAGATCACAGATGTCCCCGGTCATTTTTCTTTTACCATTTACTCTCTAACATACCAGTACTGCATATATCTGATTATGCTATCCTGGCATAGCATTCTATCTATTTCAAAGATCAATAAAGATTACAAGGTCATATTATTCGGTCATGAAGTCAAAAGCAAAGTTTCTTTACAGCAGGTAACCATATTATGTTTGTGCCAATATTAATGTATGTGTTGTATTTACATTGTTCACTTCTAAGCTTTATATTGAATGCCCCGCACAGGCATTGTGCTGCAAAGGCTAAACTGAAAGATTATTTCATTTTGCAGCCACAGCCCTAAATTGCAACTATTCCAATTTTCATCTCTACAACAGATGCCAGCCTGAATTACATGACTGAAAGAGCTCAATTGTAACTGAGCAATCCTTTATGATAATGCCTGAATGACTGAAACATTAAATTAAATTACTGGTGTCAATTGCTCTTTCAAAATTCATTATGCCAATTTTCTCACTCATTCAAAACTAGATGCCCATCATATCAGTCACTGTCACACTACAGAAGCGTTATTAGCCGAAACACAGCCCCAGAAGCACAGATGACAGAGGACTGCAGCGAGCATGAGAAAGAAGGGTCCACAAAACCTTTGGAAGGCTCTGCTGGAAGATGCTTACAGACCCAACCATTTTGTTCAGTTAAATGTGGCCCGGGTCCATGTGTGCCTCCTCCCCCCCCCACCGCCCGCCCTCTGTGCCCGCTGAGCGTCTGCAGTGACGCAGCCGCCTTCGCAGCCAGCCTTCTGCTCCCTGCAGATGACTCACATCTCTGGACCAGCTCTGTGCGGCGCAGCCATGTTCCACCGGCACTGCCCACAGCCTGGGCAGGTCTGAGGATAGCATGGGGTAATTAAGACATGCAGGTAATGCACTGCTGATATGTTGTTCTGATGTCAGTGTGGTCCAGTATGAAGACTGCACCACCAGCTTCCCCTAGCTTGTGCCAAAGTAACCCATACATTTTTTGTAAATAAAGGTACATTTATTTAAAGGTAAACAATTGAATATAATGAATAATTAATTATGACATGATCAAAGGTGTAAAGTCTAGGGGTTAGAAAGTAAAACTTACCATGTGTTTCTTCTACCCATGCATTCAGCCAAATCCATGTGATTGTAACAAATCACCTTTTGTTACTGAACCTGAAATTTGCACATTTGGATATAACGACTAATACACAGTAATAGGAATTATTTAATAAATACATAAAATGCTATGCTTACTTGAAATGTAAGCAGTATGCTTATGCTTGCTGGAGGGCAGTAAGCCACACAGTTGAAAAGTTTCATCTGTAAGAGCTCGCTGTGCGTAGCACCTCTAATACTGAATGTGACCAATGCTGAGCCCCCTTCCCTTATGCATGGCCCACCCTTTGCCTAAGGCAGACATAGCCTTTTCGGGGCAGGGACCAGGGGACTAGCCTCCTAGCTGACAGAAAGGCCACAAGCTATAGCTGCAGAACACGAGAGCCTTGTTGCTCTTTCCCCAAACTTTAACCCCAGTACTAAACATACACAAGCCACTCCTGGAGCTGTGAAATGCCAAATGTGCGCTTTATTTTACCAGAGAAGCATGAGCATTCTTTTCGTTTTTTATTGAACCCCATAATTAAAAACAGTAGTCATTTTGTGTAAATCACATGTCCTTTCCTCGTTTTGAAAATAACAATGGTATGTTCACCTGCGGAAAGTGATGATGACAGATACTATAACCAGCACAACTGGCGGTTTTCAAAGGATTTATGGTTATGATGCAGGTGCAGCATTTGTCCTCACTGTGACTCATGCCGCACAGCAAAAATCTGAAATCTGGAAGCTTCCATTTGTCACAGTGTGGGAGAGAGTTATGGAGTGCTATGAAAATGCCATATGAGACTGAAGGTTAGGCTTTATCAAACTCCAGGCCTCCATGTTGCTAGTTTATAGGATTTTCGGTCCAGAGTAGAATTGATGGTGCCATTGCCATCGGCTAGCAGCCCAGGCACAAACTGTGCTTGCCAGGGTCATACTTCAACCACAGTGAAACATAGCCTATGATTTATTTACTGTTGACCGGGCGTTATAACCACAGAGGAGAGTGAAGAGCACATTAATGACGATAATGGCCTTATAATCATTTTCAAATGAGCAAGCAACTCAAACGCAAAGGTTACCACCAGTATGGAACTCAAATTCATGCTTACATCTCAACTGTCAATGCAAGTAGACACCAGTGACTGAGCTTTATAATTATGCAGATCTGGATTCTAATGCCATGTTAGCATAGATTTTGCTTTCAGAGGGAAATGAACAGATTGCCCACTGTAAATTAAAAAACACATTCAATAGCTTACTTTCTAGTTCTCAATGCTCAGTAATTCCTAATCATGCCATATAAAAGTAATTGCTAGATTAAAACATAATAATTTACATAATGTTTTCTGGGTTTACCATTGACTTTACTTATTCATAAGGAGGACATTAAAAGTAAGACTATGAAATTAGAAACACCACACAAGCTAATATACACTCAGTCAGCACTTTATTAGGTATTTATTAGACCAATTCTTTAGACTTATTAGTCTTCTGCTGCTGTAGCCTATCCACTTAGAGGTTTGATGCGTTATGTGTTCAGATGCTCTTCTGCTTACCACTGTTGTAGTGTGCCATTCACCTCTGACCTCTCTCATTAACAGCATGTTTTTGTGCTCGTAGAACAGCTACTCGCTGGATGTTTTTTGCACCATTTTCTGCAAACTCTAGAGACTTTTGTGCATGAAAATCACAGGAGACCAGTCGTTTGATATACTCAAACCACCCTGTCTGGTACCAGCAATCCTTCTACGGTCAAAGTCACTTAGATCACAGCTGAACCTCTTGACCACGTTAACAAGCTGGTGTACAGGCCTACCTCATAAATTGCTCACTGGGTGTATTTGTAGATCCTTATGAAATCCCTAATAATCAACTGAGACAAATAGTAGCAATCCTTCCAGCCAGGCAAGATTTGGGTTTTTTATGTTTAATAGACCGGGTATTGGTGCGTCACTATAACTAATTGATATATTACAGAAAATAAAAGCAGAGTACGATCTGTAAAAAGTTTTTGTACTAGGTGTATTCTAGCAAGGCTAAACGCTGATCTTTTAGGCTCCTGTGTGCCAGGAACAGTAGTTGGCATGGAAACCATCCTCTCCCAGCAGGCAGTGATTAGCTGGGTAGTGGGTGCCCACCTGCTCTGAGTTAATTATCCAGGATTGTCCTCAAATGTACAGTGGCATGCATATCCCACTTAATATTGTGGAACCATGTTAGTTCACTTGCTATGATCAATCTGCTCTCCACCAAAGATCTTTTTCCCCATTCCCCATTTGTTTTGTATTGTCACTCCAGCTGTTGGGGGGGGGGGGGGGGGGGAGAATTCATACAATACAATTTGAATCACTTCAAGAGCATGGATAATAAAAATTGTTGGATTTCATGTTTGTGAATGAAAACTGTGATGGAAAGAAGTATTCTTTCATTTTCATAATTTCTGGAAAAATATTCAAACCCCTAACAAGAATATAAAATATTTTGAAATTAGCATTTTTGATTCATTTCCATTTCATTGGGGATTCTTCTGAGATATCTGCTATACTTAAGGTTTTGGTAAACCTATACAGTAGACACAATGATTGCAGTGAAGACAGAAACAACTCTCTCTCTCTCTTTCTATTCACTTACCTAACCGCTTTTACCTGCTGATATTTTTAACAGCCTATTAAAATGCCATATCAGACCTTTTGCATCCTTGACCCAGAGAATACACCAAACCCTAACCCTAACCCTAACCCTAACCTATGTAGCTAATTTCCACTAGAGCACACTATGTAACACTTTGCTATCGTAATCCTGACAGTATTTCTGCAAAGCGCCGTTATGTAATCAGTCCTGTCTGATGTTCTGTTATTTCAGACTACCAGGAACGAAACACAAAAAGGAAATAGTGTAGCAGAAAGACAGAGGTGATAATGGCTGAGGAGCTTTCTGTCAAACGCACAGTTCAGCAATTCTCCAGAAGGTCCTGTCTGGCTGCCAAAATGTGAAAGATGGACACCGAACCACAGCGTGGCCAATTTCAGGGGAACACGCGCAGGATGCCTCATCACAAGCTGTGAGGCGGTGTTGTGGATATGAAGCTAGTTCCGGAGCGCTGACCTCAGCGAGGGCCGAGCGCCTTTGGATGTGATCTGGGATGATGGGAGAGACTGAGCTTTTTCGTCACCTCTGACTCGTCCTGCCACACCAGACTGACAGTGACGCACAGTGCCTCTCTGAGTGCTGTGAGAGGAGACTGGAGGAGGCAGGGAGAGCAGGGGGAAACAGACTGTGTTCTCTGCTGATCTTACCTGATGCAAATGAGATGCAGGAGTCTATGAACATGCCCTTTCTATTACGCTGTGGAGAAAATTGAAATTAATGCAGCTGAAAAAAAAAAAACGTACGCGACAAAAGCACCATTTGGGGAAATTGCCAGTGACCATAAATGACTGTCTCATGCAAAATGAAATTTGTGGCATGCTGCAGAATGTGATGTTTTGATATCGCTATGCTAATACAGGCAAGGGGAAATTATATCTCAGATAGAACAAACAAAGCATTTGCATGTTAAAATTCAGCCCACATCATTATATATGAATTGCTGTATATGCATTTGACCATTCCCTTTCCAAAGTGCTGTAAATGATTGGGGTCCAATCTCACTCCATGTTGACTTATCAACTTTTCTTGTCAGGCATACAGAACAATTACAGAGGCAAACTAATAAAGTTATTTAGGTAGCTATTTGCATTTTGAATGCATATAGCAAATAGCAGCAATAACAGATCTGTGTGGTTTGGTTTTTAGACTTTAAATCTAAAATAGCTTTATTTCTAAAAAAAATCTATTTCCAGGGCGGCATGGAAAGGAGGTCCTGGGTTCGAATCCCCGTCGGCCAGGGCCTCTCTGTTCGGAGTTTGCATGTTCTCCTCGTGTCTGCGTGGGTTTCCTCTGGGTACTCCGGTTTCCTCCCACAGTCCAAAGACATGCAGGTTAGGCTGATTGGAGAGTCTAAATTGCCCATAGGTATGAGTGTGTGAGTGAATGGTGTGTGTGCCCTGCGATGGAGTGGCGACCTGTCCAGGGTGTATTCCTGCCTTTCGCCCAATGTATGCTGGGATAGGCTCCAGCCCCCCTGCGACCCTGATCAGGATAAGTGGGTTCAGATAATGAATGAATGAATGAATGAATCTATTTCCAAAACAATATTGTATGTATGAGTGTGTGTGTGTGTGTGTGTGTGTGTGTGTGAGCGCACATGTGAATACATGTGGTGCTTTACTGTTTCTACTGGGACACCCCTGTCTGTTTTCCTCTTCCATTGCCTTGGCATGCTCAGAAATAAATAAATAGAGTTTCAATCGGAATTGTCACAACTATCCCCAAACCAGCTTCCATTACATAGCCAGCTATTTTATGTGGGTTTGATTTTTTTTTGGGGGGGGGTTAGACAGGGATAGGGGTATCAGAAGGGGGGGGGCGGGGTAAATCAGGAGGGAGGACGAAGGTAGAGTTTGAAGAGGTGTGTTTTGAGTCTGCGTCGAAATAGGGGGAGGGATTCTGCTGTCCTGACAGTGGTAGGCAAGTCATTCCACCACTGAGGAACCAGAACGGAAAACAGGCGTGAACGTGCAGCTCGACCGCCAGGTGCCCGTAGAGAGGGAACCGTAAGGCGACCAGAGCTGGCAGACCGGAGTGGTCTAGCTGGGGAGTAGGGAGTGATCAGGGATTGTATGTAATGTGGGGCAGTCCCCTTAGCAGCCTGAAATGCCAACACTAGGGCCTTGAATCGGATGCGTGCGGCAATAGGAAGCCAGTGGAGGCCAATGAGAAGCGGGGTGACATGAGCCGATCTGGGCTGACTGGTGATCAAGCGGGCTGCAGCATTCTGGACCAGCTGGAGGGGCTTGATGGCGCACGCTGGGAGACCGGCTAGGAGGGAGTTGCAGTAATCCAGGCGGGAAATGATGAGCGTCTGGACTAGGAGCTGGGTGGCTTTCTCCGTCAGGAGATGACGGATGCGGCGTATATTATACAGAAAGAACCTGCAGGTTCTGGCAGTGGAGGATACTTGTGGAGCCAGGGAGAGGCAGTTATCAAGAGTCACCCCAAGATTCTTTGCCGTACAGGAGGAGGAAACTACAAAGTCCTCCACAGTCAGTGAGAGGTCGATTGACGGAGAGGACTTAGCAGGGATGTAGAGAAGCTCAGTTTTGGCAAGGTTGAGCTTCAGGTGATGGGAAGTCATCCACGCAGAGATATCAGCCAAGCAGGCAGAGATCTGTGTGGTGATTTGGGTGTCGGGGGGGAAGGAAATGAAGAGTTGGGTGTCATCAGCGTAGGAGTGATAAGAGAAGCCGGAGAGGCCCAAGAACGGAGCCCTGCGGGACTCCAGTTCGTAGGGGTTGAGGGTCGGAGAGTGCGCCCCTCCAAGTCACCTGGTAGGAGCGACCAGAGAGGTAGGAGGAAAACCAAGCGAGTGCAGAACCTGTGACACCCATCCCAGACAGCGATGAGAGCAGAATCTCATGGTTGACTGTATCGAAGGCGGCTATAGACTAATAATGCATAACAGTTATCCTGTGCACTGAAATTGGAATATGGGTCTGGACAAAAGTGATCACATTACCACAGCTCATCCCTTGGTCAAATTGATGGTGTTACAACTAACCCAGTGTTTAAACCATCCCCAGTCTCCCTACTGTCTATACAGTATAACCGTTTTGGTATATTTTCAAGCTTCCTTGCAGTGTGAGCTTCCATGCAGTGTGAGTTCCAGAGAAGCCTTAACTGCAGAAGCTGCAGAAAGTACAAAGACAGGCAATAATAATACAATTCACCAAGAATTTGGCATATCAAAATCATTTTTTCAGTCTCACAGGAAGGAATATTTCTGGGAAGCATTCTTAGTAAATCAAGTTAATGGAAAATTCCTGCTCACCACTATGCTTTTAAGGCATGGTTCCCCATGATGTTATCATGAATGCATGCAAATGGCCGTTCAATGTATACTGCATGCATGTACTGTATATTATGCTAAGTTATAGCAAGACCTCTACAATATCAGCAGACAATTCACAGTAAGAAGAACAGAGCTGGTGATGAAAATTTTTGTACGGGCTCTAAAACATCTGAGAGTCTGGGCATATATTCCCCTTAAGCACACACATTTACTTTAAGCATCATTGTGTGCTGCCCACAAATGAATTTGGCCCATCAGTGTAATGTTCTCACTGGAACTGTATAAGATTGCAATAATCATTTTCCCATGGTGCACTTCATTGGGTCTCCTACATTAACCAGATGGCGTGTATTTCATACACATTATATTTTACATACATATACATTGTTTTTGAGACGGGTGTGTGGGGGTTGGACCCAAAATGCACGACTCAGAAACAATAGTAATATAAAGACCCCTCAGGGCTTTATTCGGGACGAAGAGGCAAACTCGTAGTCGGTAGACGTGCAGGGAGGTCCGGTAGCAGGAGAGCTGTCAGCGGGGCAGATGAACAGACGGACGGCGGGCAGAGGCGTAGTCGTGGGCGAAGCGGGAGTCGAAACCATGAAACAATCAGCGAAGCAAAAGTACAAAAACGGTAGGCGAGGACGTAGTCAAAAAACAAACGAAGGTCACAAAACAGAAATCAATAATCAATGGTCGGTAAACAGGCTTGGATCGTAACGTGTAATCAATGGTAGTAAATGCTCAAGCGTTGCGTGGTAAACAGAGGCAGACAATTTCGCAGTGAACAGTAGCGCGACTGGGCTATAAATGCGTGTGTAGACAGGTGCAGACAATTAGTTAGAGCGTAGCAAGGAAATGGAAAACAGGTGCGATGGATGACAAGTTTAACAAGGAGATTAGTAATCGTTAGTAATAAACCTATCCTGCCCTAGCATTAGTAAATTAGTAAATTACATGCACGAGAAACGTAAGGTAACATGAACACATGATTAGTTTGTTAGTCTCTACCCAATCCTGATCTAGCGTTAGTAGTTTTAGTAAATAGACAAATGGAAACAATTAGGGAGTGAATGACAGAAGGAGAGAGAGAGAAAAGGCGGAACGCAAGGTTTGCGGAAAAACATGTAAAAGTGTATGCATAACAACGACCAGTTAACGTAACAATAAACATGCATCAAAACATAACACAAAGCGAAACTAAGACGATAATCACTCAACATAACCAGGTATATAATCGTACGAAAACATAACTAGACATGACAAGAAAATAAATCGTAAGGAGACATAACTAAACATGACAAGAAAATAAATCGTAACGAAACATAACTAAACAACATGACGAACCTAGACTAACATAATACATGATAAGACAATACAAGACTAATACAAAATGAATAAACATAAAACTTTGCGAGACAGACCTGAAACGTGACAGTTTTTTTGATACACAGTGCCTTTTTGGGACAATTTTATTTATTTTTTTCCGCTGCACTCCACAATTGAGATTTATAATAAAGACAATTGCCTGTGGTTAAAGTGCACATTGTCAGATTTTCACTTTGGTGATGGTTCAGAGTGGGCAGGGTTTTTCTTATGCTTGCTAAGGAAGCCCCCACTCAGAAAGACACGGGGAACTATAGTAAACAGGTATAATGAGTCTGATCTTCTCAACTTTGGCTATTTTCAGACTTTTAGGGCCCCAGGCAGCTTATTAGAGAGGTTTTGATTAGTCATTTTGATGAGCGCACCTGGAAGCTGGGGAGTGTGGAGGGGAGGGTTTATCAACCAACCATTAGAAAAACTGCCGCCAATGTTCTCCCTCATGACAGAACCTTTGTCTGCTGTGTCACTGACCCATATTGCTACACAGGTGGCAGGACACAGAACTGGAGATAATGCACAAATGAAAATTTAAATGTGCTCTCCAGAAGCTGTGGTCTCAGTTGTGATGTGGTTAGTGTGCTTCAGATAGATTTATCTGACCAGACGTTATCTGTATTCGTCTCCTATGGCTCCCATCAATCTGTTCATTTAGGGCCTGGTCTCAGGATGCAACAAATGTCTGGTGAAATCAATGCCATGGGTCTAAACATGTGGTTAAGGACACAGTAAACTCATGAATACAGGGTACATAAATTACAGACAGAGAAGGATAAAAAGAAGATAAAACAGGATGATCACTTATCGAAGAACTGCACGGAGCTGTAATGGAGCCAAGGATGAGACCAAGTGCAGCCAAAGGACACATGAAGTTCCTTTATCTAGTCTCTCACTTATCAGTATGGAATGACAACAAAACAGTAAAGGTAAAAGAGAAGAAGCAACTGTTCTGAGAGCTGAAAAAAAACCTTTTATTAATAATAAAAGTATATTACCTCTCCAATAATTTGCTTGAGGCACCCTACATTCTCTTTGTTTTCACACTCACACCCAGTGTCACATTGTAGTTGATGTGAACATTAACTGAAGTCCTGATCCGTATCTACATGCTTGTATGCATTGCACTGCTGCCACACAATTGGCTGAAAATCGCATGAATAAGTAGGTGTAATAAAGTAAAAATGTTCCTTATCAAGTGCTTGGTGAGTGTATATCGGTGATGTCTGTATATATTGGTGTCATTGCCAATTTACATACCATTATGACCTACACTAATACAAATAAATTATTTCACACAATTTATATTCTGTGAGTCAAAACACACATTTACTATATTGTATATTGTGTGAGCCACACTTCTTTCCAGCAGACTAAAGAAGAAATGGAAATGTCTACTGCCACGAATTAAGAACAAAACTCAACATTCTAAAGCCCTCCTCGAAGACTGTGTTCATTTCTAAGTCGGTCACAAACTGTAACAGTGCCCTCTTTTGGTAATGATGAATATAGACACTTTTTCAAAATTGTTCCACAGCAAATTAATTGCGGGGGTCTGTGTGACCCCATTTAAAAATGTCATGTTCACATTAGGTGGCTTCAGGTACACCTCAACAGGTTTTCAACCTCCATTGTCAATTCTGACAACATCAACATTTTGAAAAGAAATAGGTACATATAATTGGTACACATTTTTGTTGTCATTTTCCATTCATTTCTAAACAGTTTTCAAGCTATCTTATATGCAGACAACAGTTAGGCCGACCAATACTTTCCCTATAGCCCTGTATTACATTGTAGATACATGTAGATAGTAGGTTATGTAGAGTGATAGCTGACCCGACTGGAAGGAATTCAAGCTCAGAGACAACTCAATAATTATGATCATGAATGGATGAATTCATGCCAGAATGGTGCACAAAAATTACACTTGAATTCAACCAGCCAGAACATAAAGCATAAGTTCACACATTCAAAAATACACTTGGGGCCAGGGGTGGAACAAGACAACTTGGGGGCGACATTGGCTCAGGAGGTAAGAACAGTTGCCGGGCAGTCTGAGGATTGCCAGTTCGATCCTGCCCTGGGTGTGTCAAAGTGCCCCTAAGCAAGACATCTAACCCCCAAATGCTGCTGACAAGCTGGTTGGTGCCTTGCATGGCAACCAATCAGCCAATGTGTGAGTGTGTGTGAATGGGTGAATGAGAAGCATCAATTGTACAATGCTTTGGATAAAGGGGCTATATAAATGCCAGATATTTACCATTTACAACTAGAGCTGCAGAATCAAACACAAACTTCCAGCACTGACTCAACACAGTCGTTCAAAAAGAGACTTTTGCTGTACGCTAATTGGTCCAAAGACAATATGCACATGCAGTTGCAGATGCCTCCTGATACTTCCTTTTATGTTTGATATAGCATAATAAATCAGGCATGTGTTCAGTACATGGTATAAAAATTGCAATAGCTGTGTTTAGCTGTGTTTTATGTACCTGCCTATGACCTAACTTTTTCTCATATCTCTGTGGATGTTATGTACTAGTCTACACGCAGAGGTTCTAGGCACAGGGGACTTTTGCAATAGCCTCGAGACCCATCTGTCTGGACGGCCGCAAATTGCAAACCCCCCGAACGCCTGTGTATCATGTATAGAACTTTACTCAACTGGGAGCCAAAGAAAGGCTTGCCTAGGCGACCGGCCAATATAGAATTCCAAATATCGTATAATTGATTACAAATGGAAGAGTACCCGGACACGGAAAATAATGTTATACCCACTTTCAAATGAAAAAAATGTGTAGTCGTAAAAAATTAATCTGATCACGTGGTATACGTACTCGTTACGTCAAATACGTGCGACTCCTTTGGCAAATAACTTCCGTCAGCCCACCGGTTTACCATTTTGTGAACGAAAAGAAGAAGAATGGCTGCAAGGTTATTCCTCAGATCGTCCATTTGCGCTCTTAGGACATGCCGGGCAACCCCTGTGGCAGCCCTTTCTCGTGGAATGTCGACTGGAGGTGAGTTCCATGTTAGCGAAAATTCTGTAGTATGGATCGATAACGGCCTTTCGGTTAGTGTACATTTCTTTCCTTGTCAAGGACAGGGTGCCAACTCATGGCGATCTTGCTAGCTAGTTAGCTTGTCAGCTTGTCTAATCCAATATTTTGCCGTACAAACCATACAACTAACACGACCTGTGTCCCTTACATCTAGTCACTTAAACTAGCGGCGTACATGTTTACTAATTTAACTTTAACTGAGCCTGTTTATTAACCGCGATTGGGAGATGCTATCGTTAGTAATCATCGTATGTAACTTGACTACGTTAGATATTCGATAAGACTTGCTTATTGTTAACTACTATCTATGTGCCTAGCAAACCATTTTTATTAAAAAAATGTATTAGGACAGAAGACATTGCTCACTAAAGTGTTTAAGGGTGAACGCCATTATGCGTACAAATGGAAAGGAGTGGGGTCAATTACCTTAACTGCATGTTGCTGAATGTTTCGCATTGAACGGGCGGTTAGTTGCGAAACATTCCGCAAAATACAGTTAACGTAACTGACTGCGAAACGGCATTGTGTTTATTTCAAGTTTAAGATTGGGAATGAGTTTGAAGGCCTCTCCATGCAATGTCATTAGGAGGCTGTTAATTCACGTCAGTCTTTGATCGGTTAAACATATTGTGTGTTAATACACCGTCTATGTGCATATCTTTTACGGCCTCACATTATGTGGCTAATTATTTTCTTTTATATTGCTGAAATGTTTTTTTTTTTTTCCCTTCCACGCGTAGAAGATTCGATTTTTGGGGTTGGAAAAACTAATTCACCCATTGTGACTTTCACTATTGTTTTGCAGGCATTCCAACTGATGAGGAACAAGCCACTGGGATGGAAAAGACTGTTATGCACGCTTTGAGACAGGGCACTGTGTGTATCTATATTCCGTACTATATTATAACTTTTTTTTTTTTCTATAGCAACATGTTTCTTGGCAAGCTATAATTTGCTAGCTATGTCTGGACATTGATATAGTTTATCACTGTCAAGGATTATTGGACAAGTGTGAGTTGGCGAGTGTAATGATAGTGCTTCTGGCAGTTATAACTACCTGCCAAATTGGATATTTGTCTTCATGAATCAGCTCACAACCTGAATTTGACATGCACTTACTGGCACTATACAGACATAGCAGTTTGTACTATTAACAAATATCAATGGCAATTAAGGCCCTCCTTGGTACACTATCCTTTTGTCTATGGCGATAGTTTTGTAATGTGCTGAACTATATTTTTGTCTCACAGGACCCTTACAGCATGCTCAAACCTAAAGAGTATGCTGGGTCCAAAGACGATCCACACATTGTACCCTCCATCACCAACAAGAGGATTGTGGGTTGTGTCTGTGAGTTATTTATTTTAGTTTTTATATTGCTCTCAAATTTAAGATGCCAGAAGGGTTTATTGGCTCCTTTTGTGATTTTGCTCAAGTTGTCATGAATATTGTGAAAGCATGCTTTACTCTAATCAACCCTGCCCCTGGAGATCTACGGTCTTGGATGTTTTTGATACAACCCTGACAAAGCACACCTCATTCAACAGTTAGATCTCATTGAGTTACTAATTTGGTAGAATCAGGTGTTCCAAATTAGGGTGGAAATGAGAACTTTCTGGATGGTGCCTCTCCAGGAACAGTGTTGGTTACCACTGGTCTACATAATGCTTAACATACCTTGGCCATGGGTCTTTAGAACTGTATGTGTTGTAGGACCATATGTGGCAGTGTGCCTATTTACTGACGTCAGTGGTGTCGGTGATGTTCTGCATGTCTGTTGTACATTGCTCTGGACAAGAGCATCTGCCAAGTGGCAATAATGTTTGACCTTGCTCTCCCTCACTAGGCGAGGAAGACAACACTCTGGTGGTGTGGTTCTGGCTGCATGCCGGGGAGCCCCAGAGATGCCCATCCTGTGGGGCTCATTACAAACTGGTGTCTCATGAGCTCCCTCATTGAGCTGTTTACAGAGGAAAGAATTTATCTGCAACCATTTCACCTCAAATTGTTCGTTACATGCAAATAATGCAGGTGTTACACTCCTTGTGGTTTGGGACACAAGACTTCAAAAATTCCACTTCTCAGCATATTCTAACCGATCTGTATACTTGTTATTTGGTCCAAAACCTCTTAATAAAATGTATGGTACCTCTAAATTGTTTTGAAAGTGTATTTATGTATTTATTTTTTTCTGTATTTTAATATGCAAAGTCTGTACCGCTTTCTGCCAAGTTTTTTTTCTTTTTTTTTTTTTCAAAAGTGGACTCCCAAAAATCCAGGTAAAATCCCTTGAATTGATTCCTTGCTTTGAAAGTGTAATGTAAGGAAGAAAATGTACACCTACACCTACACCTACACCTTCCAAGGGACTTTGAACGTGGAATTACTGTTGGTGCCAGACAGGGTGGTTTGAGTATCTCAAACTGATCTGGGATTTTCACACAGTCTCTTGAGTTTGCTGAGAATGGTGCAAAAAAAAACAAAAGAGAACATCCAGTGAGCAGCAGTTATGCGAGCAGAAAGGCCTTGTTAATGAGACGTCGGAGGAGAATGGCCAGATTGGTTGAAGGTGACAGTAACGCAAATAACTTTAAACTTAAAAAATAAAGTCTAATAAATACCTAATCAAGTGCTCACTGACTGTACATTTTGGGGAAATAAATAAATACACCATATCTGAGATTTTTTGCCAGATGGAAATGCTGGAGTTTAGTAAGGTCTTGTAGTGTGTCCCATGTGCTATTTACTCCAGTTGAGTTTCTTTTTTCTTTTCTTTTTTTTCTTTTTTCTTTTTAAATGTGTCAAGTGACTGTGATTGAGAATTTCATCAATGAATTCCTTCCACAAACCCACCTTAGCTTGAACATCACCTGAGTGATAGTTGGAATAGTACCTCTGATCTTAGCATTGCATTTTGTGCAACTCTTCTGAAAGCTTGTCCTGTCTTGGGCTGCATTATTATATATGTGATAAATCCATTTGAGGAAGAGCATTTTTGAATGACAGATTTTCCAGGCGCAACACCTCAAGCTGCAATTGATTCAACTTCTTGAATAATGCACTTCGCATGTAAAATATCTGGAAAAACAAAGTCTACAAAAAGACCTATAGTAATCCATAGTAAGAGATTATTGCTAATGTGCCTATAAGCACAATAATAAACTATGGTCCAGTGTGGGACTGCTGGGCAAAGAAATGAATGGCAGTGGAAACTCAATGGTGGCACAATTAAATGTGTGGTCATATCAGTGGCCACAGTGAGGAGCCCTAGCATAAATATTTTGGCACAAAAAATGTAGACAGAAAAGCAAACGAGGCATTTCCATGGTAAACAAACAATTAACTGATTCTCTTTTAGCTTGCTTGATAATGATGCCCTGCGATGGACTGGCGACCTGTCCAGGGTGTATTCCCGCCTTTCGCCCAATGTATGCTGGGATAGGCTCCAGCCCCCCTGCGACCCTGATCAGGATAAGTGGGTTCAGATAATGGATGGATGGATGGATGGATGGATAATGATGCCTTTTTGAAGCTTCAGCCAAAATGCTGTTTCTTTTCATGTCAACAACAGAATGTTCTTGCACACCTTCGGAACTACAAAAATAAGATATGCCATAATACGCATTAACATTTTAGGGAAATTTGTGACTAATTGCTGATATAACTGGAATGACTGATTCAAGATTCATAAATACCAAATTACTAATGTTAATTACTTGTTTCTGTTAAAGGAATGGGCACCATTTCATCCTCTTGAAATAATTTAAAAAAGGTTATTTCATTCAATGGACCATGTGAAGTTCAGACTGGAAAAAACGGACAAAAAAGATGTTATTTATGCAATCTCACAATTGTTACAATGAATAAATATCTAAAAGATAATTGACAAATACAGGATTTAACAATGTGCAAAAAATTGTTCAATATATGTAGTAGAGTCCATAAGTATTTGGACAGTGGTATGTTTATTTGTAAATACCCTCATTAAAGGTGACTGCATTTTAACCTCATTATTCATTGCTATTTCAAATCCAATGTGTTGGATTGCACAGCCAAAAGTTCTGAAATTGTACCACTGTCCAAATACTTATGGACTGCACTGTATAGCAAAGGAGAGACCTGCTGTATGTTGAAAGAACCATGCTGCTTGTGTTGAGAGATGAGTGGATGGTAGATATGGTTGTATATATCAGCTTAAGACAGAAATAAATGTTTATTCAATTCAACCATGCCGTTGGGCCCTAAATGCAACAAGAAAAAAAGTGGTGTGTTTGGGCAAGGTTCAGGGAAATATCAGTAGTTTTATTGCTTTTTTGAAACTACAGCTGTCAATTTTACTTTAACAGTTTTTGGTCCAAGATACATGGTCCACAATAGACAGCCCTTTCATTTAAATTTTACTATGGCCATTTTAATCCTGTCTCTTCGCTCAACAAAGACCTTGCCCATCAGAGAAGAGTCCTTCCATTTTCTATGTAGATACAAATCTCCAGGCTCAACAGAACATTCACATGGAACGCATTTCCAGCAGAGTGTTGGAAAATCTACTGGATCCAATTCCAAAGACATAAAATATCCCCACATTAATGTACTTCACATTTGAGCTTCAACTTATAATACTGGAGTCACAGCTTAGTGTTAGGATAATGAGGGCTCAGGCCAGCAATGGCATATCCAGCTTGGGGGTGCCAGAATGGAATTTGATAAGGACGGGGACGGGGGAAGGTCTCGTAGGGGACTGCGTAAGGAGTTCCCGCCATTACATGGCGGTAGATGGAGCCGGGCTGGGAAGGTACAGCCAGGTGGGCGGGGAGGAGCGGATGTACTGAGAGTCCTTTGAGCTGGTGGGCTGAGACTGGTCTGGTCCTTTCATAAGCTGGAACTAAGTAGGATATCGGAGGGGGGTGGAGCAGAGAATGCTGGGTGGGCAGTGGTTTGGGCAAGGCCAGCTTGGATCTCACCTTGGCATCTCCGTGGTGCAGAGGGGAAACCATTTGCAGTTTCTTCCCATATGCCAACCCATCCTCTGGAGGAAGCCTCTTCTGGTTCTGGTTGAGTTTGTGGCCTGGCTGAAAGGAGAGGGGCCCCAAATGCTCCCCAGATTTTGGCAGCACCTTGGTGAAGCTGGACTGAGGAGGGACCCAGCATGCTTTGGGGCCCATTTCAGCTGAGGTAGAGGAGGTGGGTGGGAGAGTTTTGAGAGCAGGGGGAGCATTCTCCCCTCTGCAGCCCAGGGTCCAGTCAGGTGTTTGCCCTTTACCCACCGCGAGGTCAGTGGCGAACAGGCCCCGCTGTCGGATGTCTCTATGGTGATGGAGGTGACTAGTAGAGTCCTTGACGCTGGTATAACAGCTCACTGGCTTGCACACCCCACCGTGGTAGGCTATGGAGGCGAAATTACTAACGTAAGCAGAAGGAGCCGGTTTATGTGGAGCAGGGGCAGGGAGGCAGTCTTCAGAGGAGACAGAGCAGGGGGATGGGCTACGCGAGGAGGAGGAGGAGTGAGGTATAGGGGAGCCTTCAGAAGACTCGCGGGTCCTGCCGGTGGGGGGCAGCCCAGGGGACTGGGCACAGTGTATGACGGAGGGCCTCCCTCTGCTGTCCTGCTCAGGGCTGGAAGCGGCCTGGGAGAGGGTGAGGCTGGCCTGGGCCACACGCTTCTTCTTCTCCAGAGGGGAGATGACCTCCGTTCCTGAGGACTGGACACTGGCGAAGAGGCTCTTAACTGGCTGGGAAACCGCAGCAGGTTGGTCCTTTGACACGGGCGCCTCTATCTCCGGCCTGCAGCGTGGCCCAGTCGAGTGCAGGCACTTCCCTTCCTCCACTGGCTTCCCCTGGGCCTGCAGGAGAGATCAAACAGCAGCGCTTTAAAAGCCAGTCACAGCTAGGGTTGGGTACTGGAACCCGGTACCACTATGACAGGCTTCCCATGCAACCTTATGCAATGCAGATTTTGCTCATTTCAGTGCCTTCGCCTTCACCAGCCAACTTAATTCTGCTGACTGTCCGTGACAGCAGGGATGTTAGCATGCTAGCTAACATTAAACTAGGTTAAAATGGCAAAAGTGAAACCATATGAACTATAGCAAAGGATTAAAAAAACAATTTACATTTTTAAAAATAAAAACATAATTTTAGCATCAGTATTGGCAAAATTTAAACGATGCCCATGCCTAGCGACAGCTGCAGAGTTAAGGGCCATAGGCCGGGCCATGTTTCCGTCACCCTCTCTCCAGGATGCTGCGCACTGGGGGGGACAGAGCGTGTCGTACCTCAGCGCGCCCCTCACTTTCCCCCTCCTGCTGGCTCCTCTTCCTCTTGCCCTCGGGTTTCCCACTCTTGCCCTCCAGACTTTTCTTATACTGTTTCCGAGGCTTGGTGGGGGGCAGGGGCTTGTCCTCCTCTCCTCTAATCTGCCTCTCAAAGGGCAGCACAAGCCTAGGGGAGGTACAGGAAAGAGAGCAGAGGTCAGGAGGGAGGGAGAGAGATTGAGAGTGAGTGAGAGAGAGAAAGAGATTGCGAATGAAAGAGACAGGGGGGGGGACTGAGAGTGAGTGAGAGACAGAGAAAGAGATTGAGGGAGAGATAGGCAGGGAGGAAGAGAGAGAGAGATAGGCAGAGAGGATGAGAGAGAGAGAGCTCAGGGAAGGACAGCAGTGGGAGTGGTGCCCTCTCACCTCTCATAGTGCCTGCGGGTGCAGGTGGCAGCACTAGTGCTGCCGGGGCTGCCACCCAGCTCATCATACACGTTCTTCCACAGCCGCTGGGCTGTCACCTACAGCCAGGAGACACCTTCATTAGCTCACACAGGCAGGCCATGCATATGGACACAAGGATGATATCAGTGCATACCCAAAGCACACACAATGACACAGATATGCAGACACACACACACACACACACAGTGGCAGTGCGACACACACATGCGCACACACTCTCATAAACACAGGCACAGAGAAAAACTGAAAAAGTTGCAGAAATTAAAGTTATACAGTAAAGCAGTTGTGCCGAGAGACCCCATCATCTCCCCAAAGTCAGCTGGCCAAGGTCCCCACAGGCGGAAATATTAGCATACCACACCACGGATATCTGCACAGTCAGCCAATCCCCCCTCACGAGACTGCACACCATTACTCTTACTGCACTGAGGCAACCTACATCTGCTCTACAGTACTGGGATTACTGCATGACTCCAGAACTGGTCTTCTGTCCACTGCATCAACCAGCAGTGTCCCCTGGGCCTTCCCTGGGCACACGCTGTACTCTACCCTGCCGGCAAGGACTGTACATCTGCACTTCAGGCATTTAGCAGAACTATCTTTACTCTTTCCCTTTAATCTTTCCCTTTCTGCCTCCAGAAACACAGAGCACATGCTTCAGTGGAAATTGCTGAATGACTGTAAATGTTTTGTTTTTTTCAAAATTAGCCCTATAAAAGTAAATTTAATAAGAGAGGAAAAAAAAATCATGGCCCTAGTTGGTCGTACTTGAAACCCCTAAATAGATTTACAAGTTCAATGGACCCCATTTTAAGGTCACCTGAGCTCTGCAGCAGACAGGCTGTTAGCAGGGCGGAATGGAAACTTGTCGTATGCTCGGGGAACAAAGCCGTAAGGTCTGGCTTCTTGCAAATAAGTAAACGTGGACGTTGCTCTGACTGTTGTGGTGTGTGGCCAACGGTCACCATCTTCCTGACTGCATGTAGTGAATGCCGTGCCAGCAATAGTTTCCGTTGGAGATGCAAGTTTCGTTTACAGAGCCTCCCCACGACACCCCTGCCACCCTCCAACCCCCGCTCTGCCTCATGCGTATGAACATGTTAAGGGAGGTCACACCTTTCACTTGCAGTTCAGTGTGTGTTCCAGCACTCTGGCCCATACAAAGTGTTTTTTCACTCAGATAGCCTCACCTACGCAGGTCACACTGCCTTGTACTCAATTTTCCATTCAAGTGCATTGGTATATTTAGAAACTGACATTCTTCTGTTGTAACAACACAGTCCACCATGATCTTTCCAATGAATTGCACTTTGAGCTTTCACATGCTCTAAAGAAGGCAACAACAGAAAGGTATTTTTTTGTTTTATTTGTTTGCTGTAATTGCTAATGTTTTGTCTGCTACTAAAGTTATTATGGCAAGTATTCATTTGACTTACAGATATACCTATCTAGGCCAACCTCTCTGCAACCCATTTATACAGCCAGATTTATTGCTCTTGGAGCCTTATGTGAAGTACATTGCTCAGGCATATTTTCCTCTCTTGGGATTCAAACCCCAGACGCCCATATTACGAGTCCAATGGTCTAACCACCCCACGGTGTGCAGAATGTGTGTAACCCATTTACATACTGTATATCCACATCACTCTGCCCAAAAAACTCAACGGCCTGAACTAATGCACAGTTCAACACTTGCACACATAGACCACGTGCAATAACATGTAGGTGGCCAAAGATTATTTGATTGGAAAAACAATCGGAACACTGTTTTGTAGTTAGATGTCTGAGGCGCTCGAGGGTTTATTTATTCTTTGGTACAATTCAACAGGTTCTCTTGAGGAGCGTAATATGGATACTTACAGAGTCATATCCACCAAGTTTTTCCACAGCTTTGTAGATTCTCCAGAGGTTAACTGCAGAGGAGAAACTATGTGAGCTCCATGGTGTCATCAACAGAAATGGGTGTGGAATTTCATACTATTTTTTCAACCATATACTACTGTTTTGATATTTGTTGGTTATAAATTAATCTATGAACATAATAAAATAGATTACTTTTACATTTAATTATGGATATTTATAAAGCAACTAACAATTGATTTCGAAAATCTAAACTATCTGGCCAGTAGTATGTGAGCAAGAAACAGGTAACTACATAATCATTCCTTAGACTTACTCTGTTTGAAGCCCAGGTGTGGTATCCGGTCAATGGGTGTGCCCTTATCCTTCATGAAACTGTACAGACTGGACACAAAACTCTTCTCCTCTTCCTCTGATTGGCTGGCCCTGTGTAGTTCTTCTACGCCACTGGTGGGGTGGGAGAGCTCCATCTCACAGTTTTGCTTCAAAAAAAACAACACAGGTATCAAACTCGTGCTTTTACAAAGCTGTGTCAAATCCCTATGGATATGACACACGGAGCATGTTAGAAGACACTAGTCAACATCAACAACAACACATCACTTGTCAGCATTTCATTTTTGAAAAATGCTGTGATGTTGTGCCATGTTACAAAAATTAATACAATACAAATTGGCAATGAATGTTTATCTTATCTCAAATCCAAATTCCTGGGTTTTATCAAACATGAGCTGAAGTTACATACACAGTTGTTGTAATTGTATTGCTTCCTGTTGTTTCTATTGTGCTGCTCATGGACGCACTGATCTAGTGGACAGCTCATCAGCCATCAGCCTCTCTCTGCCAGCTTTTACTGCTCACAGGGTGAATTCCACTTCAGAGCAGAAATATCGAGAGAAAATATGGGCTAATGTAACTCATAGCAACCATGATGGCTGCTGAAATTTGTCATCGAAACCTCAATTTCAGTTTCACATCCAGATGAAATAGGAAAAAATACACCCTCAGTTCACACCAGATCATTTTCAACATGCATCACACCCTCCTCTTCTATAGATCATTCAAAGCACGCCAGAACTGGCTTTCGCCGCTACTTTCAATAAGTAACCATGCATCCTGTATGAAGGGAAACCAACAAACATATGAGGTTTTCGGAGCAGGACTGATAATCATCTATTCTGCGTAAATGCGCTGTATGATGCGCTGATAAACACAGAAAACTACCACTTGGACGTTTTGCATGACAAAGTGTGAATCAGGCTTAGACACTGAAATAATGTGTATATTACTGAATATATTTCCTTATTTAATGACCACTGTGGCCTCGGTACTATTGGTACTAAGTTTTATCAAAGACATTTATTCAGAATATTTCATGAATAGCATATGACAGAAATGTTTTTCCTCCTAGTTTGAATCAGCAATTATGCCTCTTGAGTTAATCCTGGGATACATGCAGCTGAAGCCTCTGTTCCTTCTCCAATGCACTTGCCTTCAAGCCAGTGACTTTTTTACACCCTACAGTCCACACAGTGCATCAGCCCCAATATCTTCCACTCATGACTAATAAGGATAATGACTGATAATGATAGTGGGTTATGACAATGTAATTATGGTTCACTGGTTATGTCCTACCCAACTTGAGGCAGACAAACTTTTATTACATTTGCTGCTTTTATTATTGCTGTTTGCAGTTGTTCTATTTGTTCTCTAAGTTATAAATAAATGCAGTTTTACTTTACTTCACAGCAGGCAAACATCCTCCACTATATCTGACGACTGAAATAGTAAATAAAACACTGATTTAAACCCCAATGTCCTGTAATAGTTTTTTATGTTCCATTTAATTTCTGTATTTGCATTCTGCATATTTCAAGAAAGTTGATTTGCATGTTGCATAGATTTGCATAGATTTATAGATTTTTTCATTTTGGACATTTTAAGATCTCATTCTGTCAAGTTGAAGCTTAAGTTCATGTTCAACTTTATTTGCCATTTGTATGCACTCAGTAAAATCCATACATACATTGGAATTACAGAAGTACAGAGCTCCTAAAACATTATGTGATGATGTTGATGATCACATGAAAACATCAGGCAGACTAATCAGCATTGGTTGACTTGACGTGACATTGGTACTTGTCTGTTAAGTCATGAGAGCCAACCGGCACAGAAAGTTGGGCTCTACTGCGCACACAACAGCAAACAGCTTCAGTAGTTTTTTTAGGAATTAATTCTGCTGAACGGCATGGTTATTGTGAAAACAGCCGTGTAAGCAGAAACAATCATGAGAGAGTGCTGCACGGGACACAGGCACACAATGGGGCACAGTAAAAAAAAGACAGAAACGCAACAGAGGAGGAACACGGAACAAAGCGCCAGTCTTCTTAATGCAGACCGCAAACCGATGTGAGAAATAATTCAGGATGCACAATATAAACCAAAATGAACAGAGCCGTCACTACAAATACATGTAAGGAATTTGGAAACTGTCCTCACTGTGCATGCATAAATGACAAGCAAGTCCAGACATAATCTATGAAACCGATTCCCACTGACGCAAAAAACTGGAAACTGATACAGTTAAAGTTGCTCTTATAAAAAGACAATGCATATTAACTATGTAATTTCAAACATAGACCACCCGCTAATATTGGCTTGTGGTTAGGCAGACATTCCATAAAAGTATGGAGGGACACAAATGATAATGTGATGAATTTCAACTTCCCTTGAAAATGAACCTTGAAGACCTACAATTTTGTTTTATATCATGACTTCATTGCAAATGAGAATATGGAAAGTGACACCATTGAGTCAATTAGGGAAGCTGATATATTAAAAAGATTGGCGCAGCAGAAGGCGGAGCAGGGCCTCCCTCCTCAGGAGGCTCTGAGCTCTGTGCGTTTGTGCGGCCGTAGGCAGGAGCGCATGTCTGTCCGCGTGCTCTCCCCAGTGTCGGGGTTCAGCCCCGCGCAGTTTCACACTGAATGCTGTTCCTCTCCGTGGCTTTGGTTCCCAGAAGCGGGCCTCAGAGCTGAATCATACCGAAGCTGGTAGCCCGGATCTGGGATAGCCCTGACTGAGTCACAGCTCTGCGCTGTGGCCCAGTGACCTCCCTCACTGCGACACGGCTTTGTCTCAATCTGTATCTCCAACGCCAGCCGCCAAATGCACTCGCACAATCCACGCACACTTCCTGGCTACTCCCTCCTGCCTCACAAACTCTTTCTCTCACCCACTGTTTCACTCCCTCTCTCTCTTGCCGTAGTTCAGAACCTGGAAAACATTTTTACCTGACTGAGGTTCAGGCAGCACGCTTCTACCGGGCCCACAACTTCAGCCACCTTGTGGCTCTGGGATTGTAGGTCCAGACCTCGCGGCTCTGGGATTGTAGGTCCAGACCTTGCAGCTCTGGGATTGTAGGTCCAGACCTTGTGGCTCTGGGACTCTAGGTCCAGACCTTGCGGCCCTGGATGGAGTCACAATGACCATAATCCAATCCGAAAAAGCCACAGACACAAATGTTGGCAGGCAAGGTCACTCTTGCCAAAAATAGGTTCATATCAAAATAATTAAGCTTTCAGAATTATGTAGGCAAGCAAAAAAATATGCTGTACATTGTGGAGACAAAAGAGGTGGTTTATGGGCACAAATAGAAAATAGACAGCCAGAATTCTTCTCCCCTCATACAATGCATATATAGATGTTAATCGCATTTTTCTTGCCTGCTTTGCCATTGCCGATATTCTCACTGGTTTAAAAAATCACATTCCATTATCGCCAACATTACCTATGCTGTCCCTGACTGACTTTTTAAAATGAACTTTCCAAACACGGTCTGACTCCTGTACCTCTGGCCCTTCATCAATCCATCCATAGCCTTGCCATCTATGAACATGGATGCTCTGCACAATTCTTGTAAGGAAGCAACAATCTCAGCCATCATAAATGCTGCTTGTGTAATTGACAAGTTAATTTCAACATGAAATTAATGATGATAGAATATATGGATTTTTCAATTCTCTCATGTATTTTTAAAAAACTGACTGTGTTAAGATTTTTGATTGATCTGTTTCGCATTTGTGATGAAATTGAAACATTGGGGCGCAAAAAAAAAAAAAAAAACTTTTTGATACCATTGCTATTTATCATTCAACATAGACATTATCATGACCATCTTGTGGGTGTAGAACTAAAACTTTTGAGGTGAGCAATGTATAGCATCTGAGAACACATGCATAAGTGACTTGTTGAGTATGTGGGTTCCGGGGGGTTGGAGGGTCTGACTGCAACTGATAATGATTCTGAGAATGAGACGCGGCCACACCGCAGGCTGATTTCAACAGTGTGCCCGAAAATAAATTCCCAACTAACCAATACATCTCATTTGTGCAGTGGTCTCAGACTCGTTTGTGCAACGGAAACAGAGACAGAGACACAGTTAACCAACAGCGGCAACAACCAACAGGCAGTATTCACTGTCAATAAGACGGTTAGACAAAAACTGATCATAAAAACATTTTTTGTTTGTAAACAATTACTACACCGTGGTGTGGTAAATACTGGAAATAATGGCTTCTTATTCAGCATCTTTGGTGATAATATAAATATGGATATTTTTAGATAAGTTGTACCAACTGAAAGAAAGAAGAACTAAGGAAAAACAAATGACGTATTCAATACAATAAGTACAACAAACTCATAACTGTGTGAATGAGAGTTGCATAATTATAGCAAAACTAGTGAGACCAAATCAGGAAAGAGCATGTTTTCCCAGGCGCACTCTGAAGAAAGTATATAAACTCTGCTGTGACACACTGGCAGTAAACACCCTATCTAAATTTCCACCACAGTCAAATTTCGGAAAAGTGCGTAGGAGCCGTTGATGTCAACATGTTGATAAAGCAGGCTCAATATGATTGCTGGTGGCGTGCCGGGTTGATGCTATCGCCTGGCCAGCTCTCACCACAGAAACCACGAGGCTTTCATCTTGCAACCTGGTCTTGGAAATTTGATGCATCTTTTCTTCGCTCATCTTTCTTTTTCTCGACTTGAGTTACCAGAAGTATGCAAGCGCTGGAACTCTGGCAGTTTCAATTTGTGTGAATGGTGTTAACAGAGACTGTGTGTGCAGTCTCTCACAGACCAACAGGGCAGGCCTCCTACAACTCTCATATCAAAGAATTACACCTATTTCCTGTACTAGTCATTCTAATAATAAGACTGAGACTGACAATTGTGTTAACTTGGTAATATTGCAAAACACATAGAGGCATTTGTTTGTTGACTTAAATAGAGGCAAGATAAACAAGGGAGCTTAATGAAAAAGCTGACGTAAAAGCAGGTTTTCTTTTACTCTTTTAGTCTCACAATTGTTTTACATCACAATGCACAATCATACAGAAAAGAGTTACTTTAATGACCTGCTATCAATTTAATGACCTGCCACAAAAAAACACACCATTTGATCACCAGCTATTGGCATCAGAGAATGTAGAAGAAATATCTCAACACAACTTTTCATGATTTCCTCCTTTGTTTTGTGATTTTGGAATCGGAACAAAGTTGGTTTGTGTAGGAGGCTGAAGTAAGCACTCTTAGTGCAGTGACACATTCCCTAGTGTGGAATTGAATCCTGGCAAACTGCCCACAGTCTTCACCTGAAAGGGTTTCAGTTTGCAGGGTATTTCCTGTTCATGCCTAGCACACACTGCAGGACTTTTAGTGACAATTTTGCAGTTGTAAAGGAAATCCCCGCCTCCAACAGCCGTTTAATGTGAGATGGTCTCAGTTGCAGCTCTCACAGTCCAGTCTTAAGTTAGTCAGGGACTCGAGAATATCAAACAGATTTGATCTTTAGACAGGGCTTGTGTGACCCCAAGCAACTGTAGCATGTGACCACAAGTGTAGTGTGAGCATTCCTATGAAAACACTTACAAAACATTTCAAAGAGATGCTCATTATATGTGAGGTGCTCTCCCTTGTTAGGATGTTTAAGGTTGCGTAAGTTTCCCAAATAATTCTTAAAAACAGAAGTTTTTTGCATTGCAAAGATATGTTTTTGTGCAGGAGTATCGATTTTGTCTCTGTGTATTATTCATATTTAATAGCTGGAAGTGAAACAGCACTAAACAGTAAGCTGGACTGTAGAAAAGAGCAGGAGCTCCTTTGTGTGGGAAACCCCTTTAAACAGAATATGAGGAATGATGACGAACCAACAGCTACTCGACCATAAATGAAGAACTGAAAGTGTTGGTACACACAAAACAGTCATAAGAAACAATGTAACCAGTGCAGCGCTAACCTGGTTACTGGAAGTAGATTTTCTTTTTTTGCATATGCATTATATTAAGCCGTTCTCCATTTTCTGCCTTTTGTCAAGAAGAACTTGTGACCTACAGAAAGTGAAATGACTCAAGCTGCCCGTCAGTGGAAGCCTGGCGGGGACAACTGCGTGGCTCTAACCTGGTTCAGCAGCGGCGTGCTGTCGGGCACCCTGCCCACCTCACCAGCTCCCCACTGCTCCATCATCTGCTTCTGCCCGCTCTTGGGCTGTGACACTACAGAGGGAAACAGCAGTGGGCACATTACTACCACCAGGAGACAACTGCGCTTCTTCTAGGATCCAGCTTCATACCCAAAAGAAGCACTCAGTCCACAGGTCTAACAGTCGTGTCTCCCATCCCGCAGATATTTACTTCATCATTAGTTTATCAACTGATACACACCCAGATAATTTTAGATTTAGGATGGTGAAAGAAAGCATTCACGGTGAAATCAAACGTCATGCAGTGATTCTCACCGTCAGCAAATTGAACCTCCAGTCTGGTGAAAACATGTAGAAACCTGTCAAAATTCCCATGTAGCTCCTCCTGCATTATGTGCATGGACATGCCCACAGGGTATAAATGCCTTTTCGATGACAGTAATTAAGAATTTAGTCATTTACCGTAGCTAGATGCTGATGGATGCTATCTGAAAATGAGGTGAAGGGGGCATTTTCTTTTTGCTATTTCCGTTTGTTGCTTGTTTTATACACTGACAGCCAGGCACAACCCTTTGATTTTATTAAACCACATTTTCCAAAATGCCTAATTTCTTGGTAAATGCAACAGCTGAATAAGATTCTGTGAAATATTGTGTTTCATGTAATTCTAATATAAAACCACATGGTTGCAACACAACATCCTGTCTGCAAGCCAAACCACAGTTACGTGGTGACCTTCTCAGCAATGAGCAATAACAGGATTACAGTAAATTTGAGATTGGAAAGCATTGAAAAAATAATTGTAATCTTTAACATGTTTGGCTTACATCCATGTGTCCATTGCCAAACAAACACAATGATTTTAGACTGTGTGCTCAATGATGCTTGGGTAGGGCTTTCAGTACAGATTAGCCTGCTTGATGTCATCATGTTGCTAAATTGCACTTCCCTTTATAAATAGGTTTCCTGTCTAAGAGGATGTCATATGAATGGGTCACACATATCATATACTTTTGTGCAGTGACCTCAGATCCAGTGCACATTATGCCAAATAAATGCTTGTACACATTTCTAATTGGGTACATACACCATCTTTACTGCAAGTAATGCATGGATCATTGTCAAACTCAAACAGTCATTCTCTAACAGCTGGATATATCTGCAAGTTTGTTTGTCAGGCTCTACTGTTTACAAACATGTGACCATGGAAACCACATCTGCTTGGACACACAGCTCTACTACTCCACTACCTCCAAAAACAACACCCTTCATTTTATTGCCCTCTCGTACCAAACTCATATCACAGCAATGAGGTCAGTTGACAATGAACCCAACCTGCTCTGGTTTTCAGATGAACCATTTCCTGTAATGCGGTGTGCCTCTTTCTGCGCAACTTCATTTTTAAACTCATTATTCCCTTAATGTAGTTTTCAATTCATTCTCTAACCTGCCTTTTTTAATGAACTTTTACTTCCCCATGGTGTTATAATGGTGGGAGGCAAGACAAAATATGTTGCAGGCCATGATTCCATTCAGTTACATTTGCAATGGTGAACAGTTCTGAACAGAAGGTAAATGGTGAACAGTTCTGAACAGAAGGTAAATGGTGAACAGTTCTGGCCTACAGAGATGAGGTATTTGATAAAAGTGTCAGTGAACCATTGATCAACCATTGATCAACCACACTATAGTTCTGTCTCTACAGGTATGACAGTATTTTTCTATACAGGTGATACATTTTTACTCATCTTGCTTTAGAATTTTAATCTGTAATGCATTACATGTCAAGAATATTTTATTTTATTTATTTCAACTACTGCATGCCTATACAGACTATACAATTGCTAAATCTCATAACTTCCCATTGTCTCAACAAATCTCTATTTCGATTCTTATTACTATGTATATTACATATTAATTTGCTCCGATAATAACCATTTATTTTGCATACTACTACTACTACTACTAATAATAATAATAATAAATTAATAAATTAATAAATTAATAAATTAATAAATTAATAAATTTAAAAAATAATAATAAAAAAATATATATTAATAAAAATAATAATAATAATAATAATAATAATAATAATAATAATAATAATAATGAATAAATAAATAATAATAACAACAATAATAATGCATATTTTTGCCAAACAATTTATGCACGGATATATCCTGAATGCAACTGCTTTGTTTGTTATTCTTTGCAAATTACGATTTTTGCCTTATCTGTTTTGTTGCCCTGCGTCACCTTGATCTGTGGCAGCTGCGATAATGTTACTACTCAACTGCGACCGACAGATGCTGTGAAAATCCCGTTACAAATGTTCTTAACTCAAGGAATCTAACCGAACACAATGTACAGCACCGCTCTCACCACTTCCTCTGAGCACATGAGTACAGCAGTCCCACCGCAATATAACTTCTGATGAAATATATGTCGTTTCCCCACCTGAAATTTCATTGGCTCAGTAGCAGTGCCACCAAGCACGTTAGATTCTCTAGCCATTTCTAAGCTTTGGAAATACTTAAACGCTGCAGTTGTATTTTGCGTTATATTACAGTGGTAAATTAACAAACGCTCGCATTCTCATCGACACTCAATAATTAGAACCCTCGTCTTGGCTATTTGTCCTTTTGACCCAACAGCGGCATTGCTGATGTTTATCAAATAGGTTGCAAAAGTTTATTGTGTAAGTAGATTAGACAAATACGGTGCTGAAGGATGCTAAATAAATCAATCATAAAAAATGAACTAGAAAAGAAACTATTCTTCAGTTAACTTTAAATGCTTGCTTTTGATATTTAAAATAATAATACAATTTATATTCGCATTCGTAAATTTACAGACGTGCTAAACCAGCAGCAATTGTGAAAACACAGACAAGCGAAGGATATTAGCTACTTAATGTACAGTAAATGCCATTAAAAATACAGTAGCCGAGAACACATAAGCATGACTCACAATCTATTCCAAACATAGATTGTCTTTTATTATCAATAAGCGCCCCGCTTACTTGTAAGTTATTATAATACAAAATAAATAAACTCACCCATGACAAGTAAAGCTGTCAAAACCTTAGCTGTTATTATTTGCGTGTTATTATCTTGCTGCATCCATAACTTCAGAACCCGCGTTTACTCCTTTCAAACGTCTGTTATCAATGCTGTGAAGTGTCATTTTCGAAATCATAAGGCTTAGAAAAAGTACAATAGTCACAGTGGCTTTATAATCCTGCCCCTTTGTGGCAGTGTATTGTGGGAGCTTGAGTTCTTTCAGAATGGTGAAACACTATCTGGCAATTGTACCTCCGCAAAATGAATTTTTGAAGGTTGAAGTATTACACTAAGTTACACTTCCGTGAGACCGTGACACGGAAAAAACCAAACCAAAAATAAATAAATAAATAATAAAAATGAAAATAATAATAATAATAATAATAATAATAATAATAATAACCAAAACAACCCGAGCCCTGCATCATTCTTAAAGTAAGTTCCAAACTAGAAAACAATTCAGTTTTATGTTAATTATTACACGAAGAAAATTCATTGAATTGATGCCAGTAATGATTCCTTCACATATATCTAAATGAGTTCAGTTCGTAGTGATGAAAGCATCACTCTGGATTTTAGTTGAAACTGATCAAATCACCTTTGTTCCCCTTGCTATTTTCTATCGTTTATCGTTTAAATAAATAAAAAATTATTGAATTAAATTGAATTGACCAGTTTCATTAGGATCAGTGTCAGTATTTTATTAAATTAATTTTGCATAATTAATAATGAACACTACTTCTCACATCAGGAGGGAGGGGCCATCTGAATGTGTTGTCTTTTTGTGCACACTATGCAATAACATTTTGAATACTTCGGACTCTGTCAGAAAAGAACTTTCAAATTACAATATACAGTAAATGTAGAGTATATGCAAATCATATGCATGTATCCATATCATACTATTTCCTCTACTTTCTACTCACATAAACTTTGCTGAGTTAACAACAAACATTTTTTTATCTGGCTATCTAAAAAAAACGTAGGGGTAAATTAAAAATAAAGAAGCAATGAATTTAAATTTAGAAAATAAATCTGTGAATATGCTGATGAGAGATACGAAGCCCCAGTAATGTTGGGGATGTGGGAAGTACCCCTAACCTTTAAAACAACATTCATGTTTTAGCAGCGATGGCCTCTTTTGCAATAGCTGGGAATTTCCAGGACTGTAAAGCTTATTAGAACATGTAAGTGATCTGAGTGTAATTAAAATACATGCAAGTCAACACAACCCCACGCAGCTGATGTAACTGGGTGAAGTGACTTTATCTGAAATATATCTAGCTTCCCGTCTGTGCTGCTCTTTTTCTTCAAGATTGACTTTCTTGCTCACCAAAAAAAAAAGTAGTTGTAGTTGTTAACTAACTAATACCAATTCATATCGGAATAAATAAAAAGAAAACAGTTACTTTATTTGTTAAGGGTTAATTCTAGGTTTATCCGATGGTTTGCTAATGTATGAATATTCACATAATGAATACATTAATTAGTAGGTAACAAACGCATTATCTATAATTTCATGATAAATTCATGCATTTGTATGTCAACAACTACAGTAGTTAAGTCATGTTAACAACTACAATAGTTCATGCCAATTCACCTTATTGTAAAGTGTGACCACCGTCTGAATGTAAACAAGCTCTCTTTGACCTTCGGTGTGCCAGTCCATGGATTCTTCCCATCAGCACTCTTTCACACTCAGCACTCAGGATTACTCCAGAAGGTGCAGAATGGGGGCAGCGGAGGTACGGGAGGATATTCGTGATTTGGGATGTTAGCGGCCATGCAAATGAACTGATTGTGTCACTTCTTCAGTGCTTCACACTCAATAACAGCAGTGTGTGGCATAGTCCCAGGGGGCTCTTTCCACAATTCAGCACAATTCAGCACAAGGCTCTGCAGTGAAACACTTTCCAGAATAGAACAAAGAGATATGTGTTCGTAGAGGGCACCACTTAGTCGAAGGGATGGCTGTTGATAAAATTGAGGTTACATTTTGAGGAAGCAGACAGCTGGGAAGGAAGGAACCAGACATCTGCGGGTAGAAGGCAGATAGGTATGTCATGGCATGGGCAAAGGTGGAAAAATTCTAATGCCCTTCTGTCCGTTTTTGAGAAACGATTGTGTGACTAAGAAATGAAATTGCAGTTGAATACAAGCAGAGAACAGCAGAAGTGGGTAGAATTGTTCAGCTCTCTGGGTTCAGACTTGGCTTTGTTGCACATACTGTAGCTCCTAACTAAACCTACGGAAGTCCTCTTTGCCCACACCACCAGCATTCCACGAGTTGCATCAGTGGTACAGTTTTACACAGATTGCCTGCTTTCATGTGACATTTTATCAGATTCAGCAAAGTGGTATGAGATGCTTTCTCGTTGTCATGACAAAAATCCTTTTGGGTGGCTTGTGGCAAAGTCATCTGCCTCTGGAACCTTGTGGGTCATGTTACTGGCAAGAGGAGGGGCCTTGCATCATCGTGCGTCACAAGAGCACACACTCTACACAGTGTGACAAATAAGAATCCCAGCACTCAAATACTGTGAATTACACATGAATCACTCACCTAAGAGCTTTCCGGAAATGTTCACTGGGGTTGTATAATCTGTCCTAATCAGTTTAGTTTGGATTGCATTGGACCATTAGGAGAACGCTGTGTACATGCATAAAATTAAGCACATAAAATAAAATAAATAACTAAAATAAGATAAGAATAAACAAACAATCAATCAATCAATCAATCAATCAACCTGTCTGTCTGTCTCTCTGCCTGCCTGTCTTTCTGTCTCTCTGCCTGCCTGCCTGCCTGCCTGCGTGTCTGTCTCTCTGTCTATCTATCTATCTACCTATCTATCTGTGAATACATAAAGGTCTGTGTTCCAGGTAGAGAAAGCCTGGCTGATATTCTCTTGATGTTGATGTGGGGATTCCCCTCATAGTCAAAGCGAACTCTTGAGTTGAGAGCGCAAAAGTGAAAGTTCTCTGAGCTTGCCACCGGTCCAAAAGCCCACACATTACAGTCACAAACGAACACTTTCCAATCTTTCTGGAAACTCATGGGCTGGTGGCCTTGCTGGAGGATGTCAATAGCTATACCAAAAATAAATCAATATTAAGAATTTTTAGATCCAATGATATTTCTTTAAAGATCTGTAAACCCTGGCCATACCTATGATATGCTGTCTTTAAAAAAGACATCTTAAAGGAAACAGCATGCTGACAGGAATGGAAAATGTTCTATCCAGCAACTGTCTCAGTATTTGGCATTTATGGATTTGTCAAATTGGTATGAATTCCATTTGAGCCAAGTTCAGTGTAATCTAGCACATTTAAAAACAATCAGGTATGATCTTCATGAGAACTAATTTGAGTGCATTGTAGTATATTTTTATGCTAAATCATTTAACCATCTATTGTTTGCAGCAACAACATAAAGGTTCTAAAAATGGACAAGTAGATTCATTCATACAGAGGTCATGGTTTAATGTTAACACTGTTTCCATAGTCATATCCCATGAAGAAACCTATCTGAGTTTCAGAATTAATAAACTGAGTGTGAGTGGCAGAGTGGATGTACTTCAATATAAAATGTTTGTGTTGAAATTTAAAGCATTACCTGTGAAGAAATATCCAATCATAATTGTCATGAACAATTACGAAGCCATATCCTGAGACTAGACTAGTAAAAATGAACTTCTTTAGGACTTTTTTGTCATACAACATTCACGTTACTAATGATAAGACCTGGGTTTTTTTTTACAAATATTTTGTAAAAAAAAAGATTTAAGCATTTAACAAGATTTGAAACCAGATGTGGGAGGTGACTTTAACATTAAGTGACATGGTTCTCTGAACAGCAATGTATGGTATGAGAGGTCATAAAATAGAATTGTGTTTATTTTGTGACCCATGTCTATCTGGATCTAGTAATCATTCCTCCAAAGCCAAAAACATGGAGAATATAATACTATACATTCCTGTGTTTAAAAGAAATCACATTTATAGTTCTGTATCCTGTTCTGGACAGCACACTATTTTAAAATATAAAATATATAAGTATAAACTCTTAGGGCAGAATGGCAACAGAAGACTGGTTCAAAGATCAAGGGGAAGCTACTGGGTCCAACCTAAAACCTCCTGAACTTTAGATGTTCAATCACTGGGACGTGTTTCAGTTGCAACAGATCAAAGCACTGTTTAAGAAAACTAGCATATTAACTACACACTCTATTTATGTAAATCAAACTGTAATGTGTAACATTGTTAAGGACCTGAAAAGGTACCCTCTCTATGATAGTGAATTCCAGGTCTTTCAGGTTTTGCCACAAAACATTGTTTTTGCAAAGTTGATGGGTCTTTGTATCCTGCCCCTGAACATTTTCTCAGAAACTGTCCGCAATTCTGACAACAAAGCTATTCCTGCACGGCTATATTGCAGTTTTTCATACAAGCAACCACACACTAACTGAACTGGAAACTAAGCACAGCACATGAAAAACGTAATAACTGTGGGGTGGTGATGTAAAAACGCAGGACCAGTTTTATCTTCTAACAAAAAATACAATCCTGCAAAGATTTAAATTTTTATATAAGTTTTAAATATATATATATATATATATATATATATATATATATATAAAACAGTGGCGCAAAGCATTATACATTCTAAAATCATGATAAAATCAAGCATGGGGATGAGGAAGAAATGTGATCTAAGTGACTTTGACTGTGTGACTTGTGATTTTGACTTGTGATTGATTTGCACTTTGTTGTACGTCGCTCTGGATAAGAGCGTCTGCTAAATGCCACGTAATGTAATGTAATGTAATGTAATGACTGATTGTAAGTACCAGGCAGGGTGGTTTGAGTATCCCAGAAACTGCTGATCTCCTGTGATTTTCACGCACAGTTTACAGAGAATGGTGTGAAAAACAAAAAACATCAAGTGAGCAGCAGTTCTATGGGAAGAAATGCAGTGTTAATGAAAGAGGATAGAGGAGAATGACCAGACTTGGTCAAAGCTGACAGGAAGGTGACAGTCACGCAAATAACCACACATTACAACAGTGGTATGCAGAAGAGCATCTCTGAACACACAATACATCAAACCTCTACGTCAGGGGTGTCCAATCTTATCCAGAAAGGGCCGGTGTATGTGCAGGTTGTTGTTTTAGCACAGGACTAAGACAGTTGATTCTACTCATCAAGGTCTTGATTAAAGACCACAATTAGTTCATTAGTATAATCAGGTGTGTTTCTGCGGGGTTAAAACAAAAACCTGCGCCCACGCCGGCCCTTTTAGGATAAGATTGGACACCTCTGCTCTAAGTGGATAGGCTACAGCAGCAGAAGACTTAATAAGTCTAAAAAATAAATACCTAATAAAATGAGTGTATATTGGAATTAAGCCAAAAACATTGTATTTTCTTAATGCTCCCAGGTTGACACTATTCCATATCACACTGTAGCTTACATTTAATTTTGTATGTATCATTTCCAGGATCTAAACAAGCAACCATTTCAGGGGTTATAGATATGACTTTGAATGTCATCTGAATGAGTTACTTATTAGTATCTAACATTATTGTACCTTTTGGGTACATTTGGCAAATTTGTTCTTTAACAAAGAAATGTACTTCCACTGTACCTATATTTCTGAGAGTGTATAATCACACACACAGAAATCCCCAAGAGTCTAATTAGCCTGATCTCCGTCACTCAAATGAGTTTACAGGTAGAAAAATGTCTGGACTGGATGTGCCTGTAACTGCTGTGCCATTTTAGAGTATTTTGTAGGGCTTTGCTGTAGGAGATTGGGATCACTGTGATATGGAGGGTCTGTACAGTATGTTTTTGCTTGAACCGGATAGTGACTGACATTTAAGTACGGTTAACCTTTAAATGTCAAAATAACCAACAATCTACTGGTCGCCCATCTTTCAGAGGTACTTTTTTAAGGTAATTTTTGACAAAACATCCACTTCCTCCGATTGGGGTTAATATTGTCCCGTGGCAAAAGAAGATGGTTCTTGGAAGTCCCATCTTTAAAGTAACCTAGATTGTAAATAACGTAAAATTATACACTCACAAGCACTTTATTAGGAACATTTTTACTTTATTACACCTATATTCATGCAATTATCTAATCAGTCAATTATGTGGCAACAGTGCAATGATGTGATCCAAGTGACTTCAACCGAGGAATGATTGTTAGTGGTAGACAAGGTGATTTGAGTATCTCAGAAACTGCTGATCTGCCGGGATTTTCATGCACACTAGTCTCTAAAGTTTGCAAAGAATGAACAAAAAGTCACACATTACAACAGCGGTATGCAGAAGAGCATCTCTGAACTCACAATGCATCAGAACTCTAAGTGGATAAAATATGTCTAATAAATACCTAATAAAGTGGTCAGTGAGTGTATATGTATATGTAGGAAAACGTGTAAAATGTGCTTTCATTTTAAGCATGCTATTTTGTCATTAAAGTGTAAAGTGCTCTCATTTTAAACATGCTATTTCATCACTAAAGTATAAAGTTATTTCCTGGAAATCATGTACATTATATTGTATGACAATCACACTATTTTTTTTAAATGATAATTTATCATTTCACTATATGCCTGTAAGGAACTTTACCTTGCATGTCAGCAACTTCAAAGCAATCATTCCAGGACTATCTGCAGAACATATCTGATGGGTAAAACTTGCTAAAATAAAATGAAACTTGCTCTTTATTATAAATAACACAGGCAGCAAAATGAATTAGCTAAGCTTTATATGAATAGCTACTGATATGAGAAAATGTTTAAGATCACTTTTATTGTTCAATACAGGACATGAGACATTATCCAGACCTGAGACATCCTCTCACCCTGAACCTCTGTACCATCTGAATGAGTCAATATGTGTTTTTGCGGTTTGTCGAAAGATTCCACATACCACAGAACAAGAGTACAATATAGCAGCAGAGACCAGAGTCTTGTACTTGTGAAATGATCTGTTCTTTACTAAGAAAAAAATGTAATACAACATAGACTCACTGAGCCCTTTATTAGGAACATTTTTACTTTATTACACCTACCATCAACCAATTGTGTGGCAGCAGTGCAATGCATATAATCATGTACATGCGGGCCAGGAGCTTCAGTTAATGTTCACTTCAGACTTCAGCAGTAGAAGTCTAAAAAATAAGTCTAATAAATACCTAATAAAACTTGGTGAGTGTATAACAATAATAATAATAATAAATGTTTAAAAAGTATAATCAGCAAAATGTGGATCATACGTATGTCTTGGAAATCATTTACATATATCTATCAAATAGAATTTCTACAGTTCTAGTTCACATTTAATTTGTGTTTGAGCGTGAGTACCTTCTTAAAGTCAATAAATATTTTCTCTGCCTAAAACCAAGCCTTAATGTACAGTACACATCCCTGTGTTCCATCTTTCTCAATGGTACTGCATAGATTATTCGGTGAAAGATAATATCTGGGTCCTCAACATTCTGCATTCTCCTTGGGGGGAGGGTCACTATAAAATACTACTCTGATGAATAGACGTATGGAATTAGTTATATTGTCAGGTGTGTCACGCTGGCAGAATGACTGAGCTAATCCTCAGAACAGACCATGAGCTTGCCTTGCCTGCCTGCTGACACTTCCTCTCTGAGCCAGGAGAGTACCTCCGCCCCCAGAGTTCAGTAATATCCCTCCATGCAGCTGTGTCGGCAGAATGGCAGAATGTCAGTATTAGTTTCTATAAAAATATTGATACTGTACATTCATTTCTCCTGTTCCATCCACACTCGGGTTGTCAAATTAAATAGAGTGATCAGAGGCATGATATTGTGCATGGTAACATTAAAGTGGGGAGAAAAAAATATATTTTCCTGCATTTTTTTACATGGCCAATAATTGTATTGTCATCTTAACCGTGAGTCACTTTCATGCAAGTAATTTTTCATAACTGATTTTATGTATATATTTGCCAAATCTCGTATTGACAGTAACTGACCGATCATTAGAATAAATAGGCAAAGTGTACTACTGTTCATCACAGAGGACACAAAAGAAGAAAGTATAATTGTTAAGTAACATTATCAATTTGTTAGGGGAGATGAATGTAGAGTATTTTAAGGAATTAATCAACATTCAAATTGTGAATCAACATTGAGTAGCTAACAAATAGCATATTACCATGCCAAAATAGATGAACATGCCAAAATAGATGTTTTTCTAAAATGGAAATAGACAATCTAGAGATAATGGAGAAAAAAATTACAGCAAAACATTGACAGACAAAAATAAAAGTCTGTAAATACTTCTTAAAAACAGGAACACTGATTTTCTAATTACTTCAAGCAATGAATGTATGATTTTAAAGATATGACACCTGGGTGAAAAGGAAAAATCTGAGAATGCTCTTTAATATGAGTCACATGGCTGAACAAATTTTATAAGTTTCTACTCTCACGTCTGTAAAGGAAACAGAGCCCTCACAGTGCTGTGCGAGTGAGTCACTGCGCTAGGGAAACCATCAGAAAGGTAAAAGTTGAACGAGAACCCTTTGAAATGGTGAGCAAGAAGGAGAGAGGGGTTGAAAGCAGAGATAGAGAGAAAAATTCCCAGCTATTCATTTCAAGCGTACACGGAAGGGGGGGCTGGTGAGAGTGCTTACGGACGTGAAAGAGTTAACCATAAATGATGATTGTGTGTCATTCCGGCCAAACGGCTGCCTCTAGGTTTGAGTCACAGGCCTGGGAGCTGATCTGCTGCTGATTGGCACCTGTGTGGCATCCACCTCTGTTCCTCACTGGTCCATGGGTGTGTGGTTTTTGTACTGTGCAGACTCACATTAGAAATAATAAGGTCAGTCTTCTTCCCTGAAAAATGTTCTACAGTTAATGCTCTACAGTTAGCAGAGCTGCAAAGTAGACCATATACAGCCAGCCACCCTCCTGCTTCTTTTCCACTCTGCAGGCTACCAGTTAAACACTTGTAGCTACTGCACCAGAGAGCTGTATGGCAAGTGTTCAGTTCGCCAGGAGAACCAATCGTGATGAAAGATGTGGTGGGGGGTGGGAATGGACGGTGGGGGTGTCAGGGAAGGGAGGGGTTGTGAACCAAAACCCTCTATGGTCCAGCTTACAGTCAATACTCACATACCCTTTGAGTGTCCCAGTCACCCTATACTGGTGCAGTTTTGGTTTGATGAAAATCCACTGCTTTGTGCCAGCATGTTCCCACATAGTCATTCAAGGGACTTTTGGCTATGACCTCATAAGATTATTGGAAACAAAACATAAGTGCACATGTTTTCTTGAGTCATATCAGACATTGCTTGGGCATTGGTAGATATAGTCAACCAATGTGTAAACCTATGAAAAACCTATGAAAAAAATGTAGTTAACACATTTTGTTATTCAGTATTAACTCAATATTATTTCTGAGATAAAACTTGTACTTATTTAACGTTACTTCCAGTATCAACTTGAGTTATGAATAAGTTTCTGCATCTCTGTGATTATCCGGTAACTTCAGCATGCATTTTCAGCACAGGCAATATAACAATTGGGGGGGGGGGGTGAAGATAGAAAAGAAGCTAGTCTTGTCATGACTCAGTCCAACGACTTGCTTACCAGGAAAGAAGAACCTTTTCTTGTAGCATTCATTGCTGTACAAACTCTCAAAATTTCCATGACGTGGGAAATCTGCCATTGGTTAAAACACAAGACCCTACCCCCTTTCTCAGCTTTGATCTGTATTTTATAAGTAAACAAGTAAGTGGTCTAAGTTCGTGGTTGTGCTTGTACAGTGGCTTCAAGAAGACATTTTTGGATTTGTACAGTTTATCCCATTCTTTCTGGCAAATCTTCTCAAGCATCCACAGATTGTATCAAGAGGCCACTCCAGCATTATCTTGGCTGTATGCTTCGGGTCATTGTCGTGCTGAAAGGTGAACCGTCACACCAGTCTGAGGTCTATGCACACAGGAGCAGGTTTTCTTCAAGGACCTCTCTGTATTTGGCTGCATTCATCCTTCCCCCAATTCAGACAAGTGTCCCTGTCCCTGCCACTGAGAATCACCCCCATAGCATGATGCTACCACCACCATGCTTCACCACAGGGATGGTATTAGCCAGGTGATGAGCAGTGCCTGGTGTACACCAGACATAGTGCTTGAAGTCCTGCCCAAAGAATTACATTTTTGTCTCATTGGACCAAATAATCTTTTTCATCATGCAAACTCCAAGCAGTCTGTTATATACCTTTTACTCGAGTGGCTTCCATCTACCATAAAGGCCTGATTGATGGAGTGCTGCTGAGATGGTTGTCCTTCCAGTAGGTTCTGTCATCTCTATCGGTGGTTCAATCACTGGTGTACCCACAATAAGGTCTACACAGCCGTTGGGCCCGTGAGCAAGGCCCTTAAGCCTGCATTGCTCCAGGGGAGGATTGTCTCCTGCTTAGTCTAATCAACTGTATGTCACTCTGGATAAGAGCATCTGCCAAAAGCCATTAATGTAACACATCAAACCTCTAAGTGGATAGGCTACAGCAGCAAAAGACTTAAGTCTATAAAATAAGTGTAATAAACACCTAATAAAGTGCTCACTGAGTATGCCTGGCAACAATTCTATCGCTAAATTCTGCAGAGTTCCTCTATGGCACCACCCACTTTTGCAGAACTGAAATGGCAACATATTCCATCATCAATATATACTTGGTTCTTCTTTCAAAATAGCCCAAATCTTGGTTTCCAAATTCAAATTTCAGTGTCAACAATAGTACGCCTCTTGCAACACTTTCAAGAAGTTCCCTTCTTAGTTCCAGAGAATACCAGAGGAAATTGTGTCATATCTTTAAATGTTCTAAAATAGAATAGTCCACCAAGCATAAAAAGCCACAATCGTATGCAATTTGAAGGCCAAATAATATCTATACATTGTTTTTTTAAGTATTGCTTTTAGGAAGGCAACCGCTTCCCTTTCCCTGTAAAACCCCAGAATGTAGCATTTTCAACCAACCTTTTGCACACATAAAATGACCTGCTGGACCTGCATGAGGTCTCATTTCAAAAGCTGGGAAATCAACAGACCAGATACTCTACACTTTACTACTTCCTAGCAAAGCCCTCCCCTTGCATGACCATGCACTCACTCATCACCTACTCTCTCATCTGGACTACCGCAAGTGCCCCCTCACTCGTCACACACTAAATACCAAACTCTACAGACCGCTCCCTCTGTTTTAAATAGAAATGTACTTATTGCTAGCCATGTAGTGATATTTCTGCTCAGAAGACTAATTGCTGGTTTGTGTGGCAAACAAACTGATCTTCTGTGACTGCTTGGGACCATATGTCTGTATTCCTGAGACTGACACTGATATTCTCCAATTTAAAATGCTCTGGTTAAGAGGGCTAAGAGATTTAAAAATAGTGTGATGCAACGGCATGGACAAAAAACGTTTCCAAATTAAGAAAGAGCTACAGACTATTCTGATAAGAAACGTGTAAGGACTTGAGTATTGCATTGCAATATTTGATTGTGTTTGACTGGAATTTCTTGTTTCACCATTAACATTAAAATACATGTGTGAAAAACGAAATTGGAGAGTGATAGACAGGAGGAAGGGGGGGGGGGGGGGGAGCACAAAGGGGAAACACAAATAATCTCACTTTTCTTTTGAAACTGAAACCTAGGTGAACATAACAAAAATCCCCAGCCGTTATCTCACTGACGTACTTCTTCCAGGAAACAGACTGCTTAGTGCGCGTATAAAATGGCCGAGGCTACTCTTAACTGTAAAAATTTTCAAAACCGCCATCTTCCCTAGCTGTGGTCTCAGTTTGAACCGATTTCACATTTGTTTATTGTAAAAAAGGACATTTTCAGACTGAAAGGCAAAAATGTTTAGTCTAACTAATATACAGACTTATCCAAATTACATTTAAAACCTGCCGAATGAATGTTTGCTGGTTCATTAAAATTTTGCCCTTTAAATTTTGGTTAATTTAAAAAATGAAAATTAAACGGTTTAAGCACTTTTGAACACCAGGATGGCTCACATCACATGGCCAAATACAGTTTTCAGAATAGCAGACCAGCATACCAGAAGTCCATAGCTACATTCCTGTGCATTCTGGTTCTTTTAAAAAAATAAAACAAGCATCTAAACACAGAAGTTAACCAGATAGTACAGTGGATCACAGTAAAACATTATCACCAATGACATGCACAGCCTATACCTCTTGGTTATGGCAGTTTTTTTAAGATAGGCAAATTGATTTAGCAAATGACAATAAAAGCAGAACTTGTCTAGTCATCTCGAAACTGATTGGCCCTCTTTGTGCACCCTGTAATGGACTTAGTAACAATATTTTGTTCGTTCAGTTCAGTCGACAGAAACCAGAAGGCATACTGCCCCCCTGTGTCCCCTCCAATGAATTGCAGCCATGACTGTGACCACAAATCAGAAGCACTTAAAATGAGCAATTTGAAGTCTCTCAGTGTTAAAAAATGCAGGAAATGTTTTCCATGATTTTATTCCTTTATTTTTCATTAAAGTGACAAATGTCTCACAGAATGATTATTCTTTCACAATCGTTTTTTTGTTTTGTTTTTTTTACATGTTTAAAAAAAAAAAGAGAAAAAAAAGACTGGCAGAAAGGCTGGTTTCGGGACTGCGATTAGAACAAGTGAAAGCAGACATAATTTCAGCCCCCACACCACCCTGCTGGGTCCACTCAGCTCTGCGTGTGCTGGAGGTTCAGGTAGCAGTGGGGTTGGCGGGGGGGGTGGGGGGGGCACTAGTCAGAGCTCATTATTCAGAAAGACTTCCAACAGCACCTTCAGCAGGACCTCTCAATGATGCAATACTGGAGCCCTCCTCAGGCTCAGAGCTGCAAAACCAGATGTATTATTCTTATATTTGCACTGAACCAAAAAGGGGAAGTTGAGGAAGTTTCCAAATTACAGTATGTGGACACGCGAGCAGTGTGGCCTGGCATGGTCGACTTCGGTCACAAGGCGTTGCCATGGAGAAGAAACTGCCTTATTACCAGTTAATTGCTCCTCATACACTTCCACCCCCGGTTCTCAAAGTTTACTCAAGTCTTAAACAGCCAGTCACAAAACTACGGTACACTTCTGTTCCAATACCTCATCTGACTGCAATGGAAACTGTGGTCTCCAATTCACTCAATCAAATCAGTTTTAGCCATTTCAATTTACATGATAGGATGAAAGAAACAAGAAAACTGCCATTTAAAAAAAAATCTCCTTAATGAGTAAAAGGCAACACAAGGCTAGTAACTCCCACGAGTGACTACTAAAGAAGCACTGCCCAGCTTCCCTGAAACATGAAATGATGGGCACCTTCAGTGAGCCTTAAAGCAACCTTTTTGCTAGGATGTCCATGTGGATTTCAAAAACACTGGGGAAATAGGGGATTTGTAAATTAAAGAAAATGTGGGGTTTTTTTGGAGTAATGCAAAAGGCAAGTTCTCTCAATTTTTTCACAGAGGAATCCTAAGCTAAAACATGCACATCAGCTTTCAACTTTTGGGGTTACTTCTTGGTTTATAAAATACATGGTGTTATGGAATAACAGGTCTACTATAATCACAATAATAATAATAATAATAATAAAATCCTAAGACCCCTTTCAGTTAAGCTTTCTTGGATGTGGGTATGTTTAAATTTCCCATTGGTCCCCTGACTACTTCTCAGTAGATCTTTTTTAATGATATACCAATCGAATGTGGAAGCCTTTTTTGTTGATCCAATTGGTCCCCTGTGTAGCGAGCTGGAAGCCTGGTTAGGCCTGGGGGAGCAGCATGGCTCCGATATGCTGATCCGGTGAGAGGGTGGAGACTAGGCTTAGAGAAGTTCCACATAATTGGCCGGGAACATTCCAAAGCGACCATCTGGGGAGTAGCCCCGCCACCAGCCCTCGTCAATCATCTCAATGCCAGTGATGACCTCATCGGGGTCGAAGGAGATCTCTGTGTCATCGGCTGTGGAGGAAAAGAAAGCATGTAAATGTGCATCATCAAATTCCAGTGTGGGGGGGAAAAAAACATCAAAACCAGCTGGGCTGCTGTCGGCATGGGAAACCGTCTAAAACTATTCACTGGAATCGGTGGTGGTGGTGGTGCGCCAGAAGGGGGCAGTATTCCCTGCCGGAAAACAAGTGACAAGGGCGCTTCTTTGAAAAAAAACTCCAGTTACACTTCAAGTAGAGATGAAGAAAAAAAACTGCACGTTTTTGCAATAAACTTCATTGGGGGTGAACCGCTGATAAACGCTACTGGCAGCTAGTTTTAAACAAAGGAACTTTTTTCTCCCTCTCTAGTGGAGCTTCAGTTTTTTCCCCTTTCTCCTGCTGCTTTGCACATGAAAAGCTGTAAAACTGAGGCTGAATGAAGCAACAGATGGAACAAATGAAAAAAGAATCTAAATCACAGGTCACGTCATCGTGAAGCGTTTCTTCTCTCGACCGTGCAATCACCACGCTGCGAACCATTCACAGGAATCATACGATGGAGAACACGCATGAGAGCAACTGAGGAGAGGCCGCAGAACTACAAACAGGCCTCCGTCAGAAACATACCCTATGTAAATACACCAATGCAGACTCTTCGAGCTACGCAGAGTTGATTTCACCAGTCGCTGCATTCGAAAACGTGTCGTCTGAAATTCTAAATGCAACGCTAGTGCGAGCACCACAGCAGGAAACAACAGGATGAAGCAGCTACCCTGAATATCAGCGACATGAGAACGCACGTCAAGTAGATACAACCAAAGACACGGTTTGCAGGCCTGGCGTTTTGCATGAGTGTGCATACTTAGTGTACGTTTCCATCATTACACGGCTGACCCAGGGCAGGCAGGCAGAGGCTCACTCACCAGCCTGGTAGTCGTACAGAGCCCTGGCACAGATGCCCCGGCTGGCCGTGTCCTCCGCTGGGTCCTCATACGATTTGGGCTCCTCTGCCTGAGGGACAGAGACAGAGAGATCAGCGGGCCGCTGTTGGGAAGAGACCATTTGAAGGGGGGAAAATAGATCACGGGCTGAACCAACGCAAGGTTATTTTTGTAATTTTGTGGACAGATGGCAATTTAGAGAACACTAAAGGAGGTGAGCCAAGTTTCCATCTGAACCCCCAACTTCTGAGAGTGAAATTTGTGTCGGAGCTGTTAAACAGATCTGAACTGTTTATACATTTATACATATCTCAACAAGGCTGTCTGTTCCTGGTGTGAGGATTCAAGTTACAGAACCAGGAGCACACAACACGGCAAGAACATTACTCTACATGATGACGAAGATGAACACACAGTCCACATTAGCTCTGTTGAAATGCATTCAGATTTACTTAAACAAAATGTCAGACTGAAATACCATTAGCACTAACCGTTTTTAACCCTTTAATGTCCTCGCCAAGTAAAGAGCCATGGAAAACATATGATATGCTCTACCGAATGGTCAAGCAGAACATTAAAGGGTTTTAAACAGGGTAGGCTAAGCAGTTCCCGTTTGTAACAATCATCAGACAAAGCCCCTGCCGAGACATGAATGACCATTCTATATGATTGGTAAGTCTAAATTAAAAGGGCAATCACTGATCTGAGAACAGCATGATAATCACCATCTCTTCCACCATTCATTTGTTATTAAGACACTAGACAAGAACAGATTCCTATGTGCATAATATTAATAAGTAGTTTAATTATTGCCGCATGATAGGAATTACTGTCAGTACTACAAAATATTGCCAGCTGTAAAAAATACTACTTGCAAGATATCTCAATACATTCCCAACTGTGGTTTATTGAACAGACTAGCTGAAGATCATGATATATAGACTAATATACCAGATACCTCACAGTAGGGCAAAGAAGTGTCTGTATGTCCTATCCCATAATACACACAGTATTAATCTCTTTCCTCTATCAAGCTAACAGGAGGGGCAGTATTGTTATATATACAGCCACCAGGGAATTGAAATTCCACACCATCGAACTACATTGTCTACAACGGATCAATCTCAGGAAATATATAATGAGATCAACAAACCAAATGGTCAATATATACCAGCCAAATAATTGAATTCAGTAAGACAGGTAATATACCAATGTAAACTACAGGTACGAACCCTATAGAGCCATTCCTGCTCTTGTACCCGGCTAACTTAATTAGCGCACAAACATCTGGACACGAGTTGTTGATGTTACCCTGGGGAGACGCATGTACCGATATTTACATGACATTCTAGCACATTCCATCATTACCTCAGAATGGAGAATACTGTATTCACTCAACATGCGCATACAGGGCCGGTGACACTCAGCATAGTGCCGGTTCAAAGATGGCCGAGCTCAGTTGGAGGGCCTGACGGCTCTGGGAGTACCTGGGCGGGTTCGTCATAGATGTCGTCTGCCTCCGGGGCAGGTTCGTACACCTCGGCTGCAGGGGGGTCGACCTCGTGTGAGGGGGAGTCGTAGCACTGCTCATTCACAGCTGCCGGTTCCTCTGGTTCTGCCTGTACCACTACCAAGCCAGAAAACACTGTCACAATCACTTCCACATACCAACCACCAGGTGGCAGCAGTACCAACACCCACTACGCCCTGGTCCTGGAGAGCCATGGAATCTGTGTCTCAGTTGCCAAACACTTAATTGTGCAATTAAATGAGTCGGTTTTTGCAGAAAGCTCGCCTCACCGAGTTTAAGTCTGGATGGACTGCTATTTCTAGGTGAAAACAGAAACCAGCACAAACCCGCGGCTCTCCGTGTGTGTGGCTGTGACATGGGAGATGGATGGGACTTGCACTCAGTGTGTGGACGTGACATGCGTTTGAGGAAATGGACCCCACCTTCGTGATCCTCCTGGGGGGCTTCTTCCTGTTCCTCCCACTCAGACCTGGACTGCTCTTCAACAGTGGGCTCTGATCGTCACAAACACAAGCACACTGACACAATGCACCGCATGCAGCACAGACAAGATGGACACACTGGCATGGACATTATGATCCCACAGAGGCTGACCTAGGGGGATGACCTGTTCCTCACCTTTCCAAGATGACTATGAAAAAAAGCCGTATTTCACATGCCTTGTTTGGCAGTCATTTTTATCTAAACGCGGATGACTGCATTGGAGGAATCGTGCCGAAATGACTCATGCAAACTTTAACACAGAGCCTGAGGCCCTAACACTCAGATTCCTGAACTGAGAGTGGAGGCTGGGGATGTGGGTGATGAGGAGTCAGCTGGTCAGAAGTACATCTCGGCTCCAGCTCTTGGTCATGCTCATGACAGACACAGATAAGGCAGCTGTATGAAGCAGGTTTGTTCAAACCGTATGGAATACACAGAAGAACTAACGGCACGATCACAGAGGTTAGAATTCCAAAAAGAAGGACTCTCACAAAATGGCCTCAAGCCCAACACAATGTGCACGTGCTGTGCTGACCGTGCTTAAAATAACATCTTCCTTCATACTGGTTATGGACAACACGTTTCTGTCGATTCACAAGCCGACTATCCAACTGTGCGGGAACAGCGAGCGCGGAGCAGAGCTGAGAGTCTGAGTCAACGCCACCCTTCCTGCTCCGCTCCTGGCAGAGTCACGATCACTGCCGCAAAGCAGCTCAACCGTGAAATTACTGGGAACCTAGGATTGTCAGTCGTGTCACACAAAGGTCGGGACTCGTACGGACAAGTCATGTTCTGCGACAGGGAATATATTACGTGATGTGGTTGTCTGTCCAGTTTTAAGTTAAGGCGAATAAATGTACTAATTTTAAAGCAGTCAACAAAATATAAATTGTATTTGAGATGTAATGCTAGAATTCTGTCAGGGATGTCACAAATATTAAAGCAGGGCAGGAGACAAATAGAAATAATTTGTCACACAAATCCATATAATGTTCTTCAGCTATCCTGGTCAAAGATCTACAGCCAACACATCACACAGAGGATGGTCATATAACCTCCGCTCAACCTTAATGGCAAAATAACTGTGAAAAATCGAATGTATACAACTGGTTCAGCAGCTGGTTCCTTTTGGAACAATTCTAATATTGGAAGTTTGCAACTTTGAATATTATAATAGAATCTGGCAGCAACAGAAGGTATTATCCATGTGTGGCAAAGGGTTACGACTGCTGCAAAATAATGCAGAAGCTACACTATACTCATGGTATTTAAAAAACACTGGGCATATTTATATAAAGCGGGTATACTTCCAGTGGCTCACAATAAAAGTATGTGTTCCTATGACTTTCTACTTACAGCTGAGGCCCTGCTTGTGACATGCATTAAAAATTCCCCTGCTAAAGCAGACTCGAGCCTCATCTTAGCCTGTGGCTGAAAGGGATAGTCTTTCATATAATTATATCTGGTGCCGATTAGGGGGTTCTGGCTGAAGACAGTGTGTGATGAGGGGGTTCTAGCTGAGGTATGTGTAGTGTAAGTGATGACGTGCTTGGTGGAGCAGGGAAAGGAAGGGGGGGAGCTCAGACCTGTGGCACGGTCGGGGGAGGCGGGAGCAGCGGGCACTGGCGAGGCCGGGCGGGGGGGTGAGCTTGGCCGTTCAGGCTCGCAGGGCTGCTGGGACAGAAAGGGGCTGTGCAACCGCCCTGAGACAGACAGACAGACAGGCAGGCAGACAGACGCACGCACGCACACGCACACGCACACGCACACGCACACACAGAATGGAAGAGACAGCAGCCAGCAGGACAGAGAGGTTACTCACAGGAGCAGAGAAGATGGCGTAGGCTGGAGAGATGGCATGGCTACACAGCGGCGAATGAGACAGAAAAGTGAGGCAGACTCCATTTTCCCCACACCGGCTGAGCCCCACAGTAATTAGCGCAGCAGAAGGCATGGGCTGGAGAGGCAGGAATATCCGTGTGCAAGTTTCCACACGCCCCGCAGTCGCTTAAAGTCAGATACCCGCCAGGGTGAGCTCCGTTGATGGGGGAGCTGGCTGCACAGGACAGCGGTTTCTTTTCACTCAATAGAAAGATTTCTTTTTTCCCCACCAGCATAGGAAAAGCACTGTAACTTTCCTTTGCTTCGGTTTGAATGATGACTGCTGCAAAAAAACCAAACCTGAAGGCTGATGCAGACCCCTTGCATCAGGCAATTCCTGTGGCCGTGAACTCAAAATTAAATGTACTTTCCTTACAAGGAAACATATGGATTTGGAACAGGCAAGGAACATGCACACAAAATAGCCTTTTTAATCACAATCCTTCGAGCTCTCACCTGGCTGGGGGCTGGGCGGGGCCTCTCTGTTGTCGGGGGCGACGCCCCGCTCCCTCTGCTTGAACATGTCCCTGGGGTTCATCGAGCGCTGGGAGATGAGGGACGCGGCCTCCTGAGAAGAGAGGGGGTCAGTCCCAGAACACAGCACTGTGGTGTGTACAGGGCCAGGGGCCTATGGAGAAGAGAGGTGGTCAGTCCCAGAACACAGCACTGTGGTGTGTACAGAGCCAGGGGCCGGTGGCACCAGCTGGACATACACCTGAGCCAACGTAAAATGTGCACAATGTCAGACCCGACAAATCCTCTCCGCATGTATGGGGATAGTGAGCTATTGGAACAGTTTCTGCTGGGCTGAGCTCTTTCAATTAATCGACAAATCACTGACCAGGGAGTTTATCACAAAGCAGGAAACCAAAGTTAGCTGTAGAATCCAGAACAACGGTTTCAGTTCATCTTCCACTTTGGGAAGGGTTATGGGCTTCACTCGGTGAACTTATCCAGCAAACTCAGTCCTGCTCTGTGATATACCCCTGCGAAGTTGCGCCGTCATGGTCATATAGCAGCACTAGAATTTTATACTAGTTGTGCTTTTCAGAAAACTTTAGGGGACACAATTAATGTGAACAAATCAAGCAGTAGAAGCAACGCACACTGATTAGCAACATTCGCACAACATAATATATCGATGTGAAGGTGCATTGTCTAGGCTGGACATAGCTGCGCCTAGTCAAATATTCAGATGGTGCAACAGGCGTAAATACTGAACACAATGCCTGATGTAGCTACGACTGACAGTAAAGACCAACTTCTTTACGTCCAGCTGATGTAACCGGCCCCAGGGAACACGTAGACTACAGAGCCCAATGATAGACCAGCAAGGAGAGGAAAGAGCCTTACTCCCCGGCTGTAACAGCAGCAGCGAAGAACACACAACACCTTTGCAGAGAGAACCGCAAGCCTAGTTTCCATAGAGAAGCCAAAAAGGCTTAGTTGCACAGACAGATCTGCAGAAAAAAAGGATCCAGAACCAAGCTTCTCCACAGTTGCCACAACTTACCCGAATGGAAAGCGAAACTAAATGTGAATGCTAACCCTGAAGAAATTAGAGGAGGCAAGCTGTGGACAGGACTTGAACTAGCTTTTTGGGAGAGATGCACAATATATTGAATTTTTTTTTCCCCATGCAATAAGAATAACTGCTGCCATGGGGTACATAGGCAACATTTTGTATTTATTTTCCTTTAACCAAGCCTGATGCAGTAGTGAACAACCAAACGCAAGAAGCCATGTGAAAAGGTTCTGGAAAATAAGCTGATAAGACAGCCAATGAGCAGCAAGGCCTTGCAGCTTCCATTTGATTGAAAAAACGAACCATATGATCACATCGAAGCTGTATGACCCCGCTGATTGGTACCCAATAGATATCAGTGATGATTTTCCCAGCAGCATTCCACATGGCCTCTGATGGAATTTGGCTACAGTAAAAATGAGATAGCAGGTCCAGCTTTTAATAGAGGAGGGAGAGGGGGAGGAAGAGAGGAAGAGAAAGAGAGAGAGCAGCCACTGTGAACAGAGGCCCAGCCTATGCATTACAGGGGGAAGAGCGGGAGTAGTGTTCAGATCCTGAGGAGCAGAAAACAGGTGGCTTAAGGGGGGAGCCGAGAGGCACCCCAGGCCCAGGAGAGGAAGGAGGAGAGAGGAGTTCTAGCCATTCGGCAGAGAAAAGGAAGAGCGGGCAGCTGCAGCAGAGACCCAAGGAAGACTGGGTGAAGGGACTCACTTGGGCTTTCTCAACAGATTCCCCGCGCTTGATGCCCTTCCTCTGGTCGGCCTGGAACTCTTTCTCCTGCTCCTCCTGAAGAGAGCGCCACACACATTCAGCACTCAACCGTCATCACACACAAAATGCACGGGCGACACCACACTCACCCTCGTTCTCTCTAAACGACGGGTTCTCTGTAAGACTAGCCCGAAAAAAGGGTACATCCCTAATTTCATATTAAAAACATCCAGAAAACTATTTTTCTGTTAGTACTAAAAGGAGAAAAAGCTTTTTCTCCACTTACATTGGATTAGCCCCTGAATGTTATACTGTATCACGGTCTTTCTCCATGGTCCTGGGAGGATATGTAGACAGAGAGCGCTTGATAAAAACTTGAGCTCCAATCTCAGTGTAATGGAGTCTCAAAGCCACCCTGAGAGGGAGATGGAAGTGAGGCCTGTTAAAAGATCTAAAGGTTCACTCACCCACTGGTGCCTCTCCTGGTCCCTATTCTCAGCTTCCTGCTGCCGCTGGTACTTCCTGCCAAAAGCAGCCCCCAAAGCAAATGCAAGTCAGGCCACTGAGCCAACAACTTTCCCTCATCTTAGAGGACCCCAATGGCTCCAATGGTGTTATTTGCATTTACAGTATGGATACCGGAGTTTAAAAGAACGTTGTGTTTATCAGACCATGTGACTGTTTGTCTCTATTGTACATTATCCCATAGTGGCTCACTTCTGCTGGTCGATTTGATTGGCCCTCTCCTTGTCCTTTTTGTCTCTTTGCGCCGCCTCCTTCACCTCCCTGTCTTTCCTCTCCTGCTCCAGGTGCTGCCGCTCCACATCCACCCTCTTCCTCTCCTCCTGCCTCCGCTTCTCCTCGTCTTTCTGAGGGAGAGAGGGAAGGTGAGAAAGAGAGGAGGTGAGAGGGGGTTAAGTCACAGCAGCATTTAACACCCACATCAGCACACGCTGGCTCACCTCAGCCTGTGCCCAGAAAGTGTCCTTATTGGTCCTTTTGATTTCGGACATGGCGTTGGTCTTCTGATAGACGGAGCCCTGTGAAAGATGCATTGAGAGGGAAGTTTATTTTATGTTTAATTTATGTTAAATGCAATACAATGTACAATGCACAGGCCTTTTGGACTAGTTCATATATTCCACGTTACTAATTGATAATAGAAAAGCACAGAGCCTATTTTTTTTATTATAATTTTTTTTAAATCATGAATCTGAATCTGCACTGTGGAATACTGCTGGACCATATATGACAGACACAAAGTGCTTCACGCAAATGGTTCAGGATGACCTCAAAAGTACTTCACAGCCTGCTTATCTTCATGAACAAAAACATGTTTGCTACAGAAACTGGACAGTACAGTCACAAGCGTGTCCAAAAAGGTGCAGAATCCCCCTGGGACTGGCCCATTACAAACAAACATGCCAGCGCTTTATAAACAGCCCTGAGTGCGGCTTTGGCAGTGGCTATGCCAGCATGTGCCTACCGCATCTCTGCCAGTCATCATGGGACATTCCGGAAAAGCTTGCGGATTACTGCAGTAAAGCCCCAGCGAAGCACTGGTCGACCCAACACCAAAACATCAACAGGAAAACATAAGTGCTAAGCCAGCAATGACACCCGCGCTTCGATTTCCTAGCATTGATTCCTTCACAGATTCTCTTTCTGTACACAGTGCGAGTGGCAAATGATTTGGCTTTGACCTACTACTAAAACATTCAAAGGTTGTTTTATTTTCCTGTTTATTTTCACTGTATTTTACATATAAATATATATATATATATATATATATATATATATAGCTGTAGGGATGCTAAACAACTGTTCCAGCAAATTCAAATACAAGAGAGAACAGATGTTTAATCATAGCAAACAAGAAAGAACGAAAGACAGACCTGCGAAGAGATTTAAATATATTCACATGTCAGCAGGACATGGGGTTTTCCGTGGCGTATGGGTGGTGCTGGAGAACTCACCACAGGCCCCTGGGGGCCAGAGTCTCGGAAGCGGCTGGACTCTTTGTGGAAGCTGTAGTTGGCCCCGGAGGCCTTGGCCACTTTCTGCATGATGACCTCGGGCTCCACGTCCTCTTCGCCGCGGGCGTTGACGGTCACATGGGCTCCCTGGAATGACACGCAGGCCGGCCAAAAACAGTCAGGCGCACACACCACAAGAACAGTAAACGGGCTGGCTCTGCCTGGCCTTCATTTTAGCAGCCGTCATTTAGCATGCATGCAGTTATACAAGGAGAGACTGCCGCTATACAGGACCTGGAGTGAACACCTGGCACTACAGATGGGAAACGGCTAAAAAAGATAGAGAAATTTGGTCAACCCTTTAGGCCATGAAATAGGGAACGAGATGTCAGCACATACTGTACGTGAACTGCAGTGTCAGCATGGCATCTAATGATATTGGCTGTTCCGCATGGTGCTTTAGCACCTTCAATGAAAGGGAGCCTCACATGACTGGCTGCTTTTCTGAACTACCTCTGGTTTCATATCCTGAAGCAGGCTTTACATGTGAACATGTACACAAAAGCAGAAGTGCCACAACCGCTTGACCTTGAAGAAACAAACACCTGAGTGGGTCAGGAACAAATCAGATTGTGATGCTGGGGCAATGCCAGACTCCAAGTGGCTCTTGCTAGAGTAACAGCTTAACCGGGGACTGTACGAGCTCGACTCACCTTTAGAAAATTGGCCATAGAGCTCACATGATTGGCACACAGCCCCTTCCTGGAATCTTTCACCCCTTCACCAGTCTGAAACAAAATGTCCGTTAGTTCACATTCAACTGAATAAGAGTTCATGGCTAAACACATATCCAAGATGGTTTACAATGAACCTTTCCATTAAATTAAACCATTACAGACTGACCAAGTTCACAAATGGTGAACACATTTAGCAGTGAAAATCATACCATTACCAACAATGAGGATATGAGACTGGAGCACTCACCCAGTTTATGAGGACGTATTTCGGCAGGCCGGAGTTGGGGTCCAGGACCCGGCAGAAGGCGTACATAATCTTCCCACTGTTCAGCTCCTCCACCAGCTCTTCCAGACCCCCATCTGAGAGAGAGTCCACATAGTCACACACAGACACAGCCACAGAGCATGTGCACACACAGTCACAGCCACAGAGTGTGTGCACACACAGACACAGAGAGTGTTCACACACAGACACAGACACAGACACAGACACAGAGCGTGCATACAGACACAGCCACAGAGCGTGTGCACACACAGACACAGCCACAGAGCATGTGCACACACAGACACAGCCACAGAGCGTGTGCACACACAGGCACAGCCACAGAGCGTGTGCAAATACAGACACAGCCACAGAGTGTGTACACACACAGACAGACACAGAGAGTGTTCACACACAGACACAGCCACAGAGCGTGTGCAAACACAGACACAGCCACAGAGCATGTACACACACACAGACACAGCCACAGCCACAGAGCGTGTGCACACACAGACACAGCCACAGAGCGTGTGCACACACAGACACAGCCACAGAGCATGTACACACACACAGACACAGCCACAGCCACAGAGCGTGTGCACACAGACACAGCCACAGAGCGTGCACACACAGACACAGCCACAGAGCATGTGCACACACAGACACAGCCACAGAGCGTGTGCACACACAGACACAGCCACAGAGTGTGTGCACACACAGACATAGCCACAGCCACAGAGCGTGTGCACACACAGACACGGCCACAGAGCGTGTACACATATACAGCACAGTATAGATGAACACACACATACAGCATTGATCATACAAACACGCCAATACAAAGCAAACAAGCAGGATATATCAAGACAAATTAAAATTGAAAAGACAGAAGCCAACATAACCTGAATACTCAAAGATATCACAAATAACCTCAGAAAACAAATATCAAAACACATCACACAGCTGTGATGGTATGAGATGCACACAGACTGCATTAGTCCAATGACGGCAGGCCAAAACTACTCACCTCCCTTCTCAGCCAATCGAATGTCATTGCTGTTTCCCTCATAGGTGAACAAGGCCCTAGTGAAAAATGATGCAGGAGTAAACAAGACCGATAAAACATGCACACAGAGACACATTCCGAAGTGACAGAAAAACTTGATTACCACAGATTTTCCCTAGATCCTGGAATTATTCCCTCTATTTTAGAAATACAAAACAGTAGGTTTTGCCAAAAAGAATTACTTGATGAATGAATGTCATTTTTTGTCATCAAAGAAAAGTATGGGAAAGGCAGACAACCCTGAATACATGGAGCTATTAACACTTCTCAAGCACGAAAACTTGTGGGGCCCAGTATCATGTCAAGTGTGACAAAGCCGTTGAGTTTTTTTTTTTTTTTTTTTTCACAACGTTTGAGAGTTTCTTGCAGTACGCCTGCTTCTGAGCACGCTCTGACACATCACCTTATAAACCCACAATCATTTCCTCAAGCTCAAACTGAGCATGCTCAGAAAGAACAGGCCAAAGCAGCGGTGGAGAAGGGTAGCAGAGAAAACCACAAGGTTTATTTACAGTACTCAAACACCCAACAGCTATGCTACGCTACGCTATACATCTATATTCAGAAACAGGCAATCAAAGCAGTGCAATCTAGCATGCACAAATAGAGGGGTATTAATATCTCAATGTGATCAGATGTTTGGGGGGGATTAAAGATTTCCCCAAATAGACTAGCTAGCATTAGACCTTGGTGCTGAAGTGAATAGCATTCTACCCATTTCCTCTGTCTGGATCCCACACACAAAAGCAGTCAAGTTTCACAATCAGCCAAACGCAGGTTTACTACAGTTAGGTTTCCATTAACACGCCTCAACTGCAACTTGGCACAGTGATGAACTGTAGATGCGTCCGCAATACATTAACTGGCATTATGAAGAAAGGAGTGCTGCTTTGTGCCAACTGCCAACTCAAGGCCAGCAAGTAAGAAGGCTAGGCAATGCTGATACAGCAGCTCATGCAAGAAAATAAACTTTTCAACAAATGTTGTGCAGCAGCAGTTGAACCCAAGATAAGCAATGTTTTGTGACCTTTCCAAAATAGGAAGTATTTATTTTTCCAAACATAAAATAGTTGCCATTCTATCAGCAACTTTGTTGCCATCTATTGCTAGGTTTCTTGCAAATGACATATGAACATGGATGTGGATGAAGTTAATAACAGTGAAGCTATGGCTGAGTCAGCATTTGAGGAGTAGCCGAGACTATGTGAAACACAAGCTGCAATATTAGGTTGCACTGAAACCACACCCTTTGAGCCATTGCAGTATTGGGAAACTAGAATGTTTGCAGTATCCTGCTTTAACAGGTGCGCCAGGAATAATGAGTGTTCTACAGCATTTCAAATAAACCTGTGTGCATCAATGTATGTTTGCAGGGGATGCAATTTTATGCATTTTAACCAGGCTATACCATTTCTACTGCATAGTGACATGCAATAATATTCATTACATAGTTACCAGGAATCACCCAAACACCAGTATTTCACATCCAATTTAATAACCAATAGCAAATTCTTATCAGGGGCCTTTGATAAACATGTGGATTCCTCCCTACCCCTTTGGCTGTGAAGCGTGTATTGTAACCAGCAAACGCTCTCAGAGTAATGAGAAACCTAGAGCTGGTAGGCCAAGATAGAGCAGCACAGATGTAAACAGCTCAGTGCAGCCAGCGGTGCTGTAAGTCTTTAAACAAAGACTGTCTGTGTGGAAGTCGGATCTCTGTGAACTTCCTCTCTACAGAGCAGGCCCATATGCGAAAGCATATTCTCCCTTTCAGTTAGAGGAAGTACGGTCTCCAAGAAAAACAACCGAAGGACTCTGCAGGAGTTACAGAAAATAAGAGTATGTCTTAATTTAGCACACTCAAAAAACATTAGATTGCAACACACTCACTTTGCTTCCTTTCAGTTTGTAAACGCAGTCTTTTCCTGCTTGCCCACAAACGTACCATCCATCCCGCTGACAGTTTTGTGTGTGTTAGGCTATATACACGAAGTTGAGAAGCGCACAGCCAAACCTCTCGATGCGGAACTGAGGTTAATTAATATAGGGCACCGTTAAGCACTCGCATCAACAGGTTTCACTGAGGAATTAATCTACTGACTGCTGCAGTGAAGGGGACTGCTCATTCGCTCTTCCGTTTTTACATGTCAGCAGAAATGTTGCCGTAACATGCAGCTAGTTGCTATGCTATACATTTCAACATGTAAACACGCCAGTTTATAATGTAGGACTGAAACTGACAGTGGAGAATTCAAACTACCAGCAGCGATCTACTCTGAAGGGAGGATGTCCACTTCATTCAGTATCAGCATACTTTTGCGCTGACTCACACTCCTCTGTCACGTCCCATAATGAGCAGGCATTTGCAACAATTAGGCAAATGATGCATATGCAGTCTACGTGTTATTTCAGGATAAGCATGATATGTTGGCCTCATTTTGCACCCAGTGTAGCATTAATGAAGCTCCATGCAGCATAAACTATGACTTTCTGCCACAAAATTGATAAACATCTACCATGTCAAGCATAGAGAAGTACACTCACACTGAAGTTCCCGGTTCTAAAAGAAACGGCGAACAAGGTTCAAAAAGGCAGTTATTGCTGGTAATGAATCGATTAGCCAATTCGCTGTGCTTTCAAACAATTCCATTTCAAGGCTTCACCACAGGAAACCAATTTATGTATCCAGAGTAAATCATGTTTTAATATCACAGCTTTATTAATGTCTATTTCGTACTTTCCGGAAGCCTTGTTTGGATCGATATTGCTTATGAAATGTATATGTATGTGCAGTGTATATGCAGGCCTATTTCTCAGCCAGTGATACACATCTGAGAATAATTTGGACCTCTAAATTACTTTTTAAATAACGTTTTAAGCAGTGTTTTCTTGCTTGATTACAGCATTTCCTTATTGACACAATAAGGCAATCGTTGATAGTTACATTATCAGAATGAGAGTACATGTTGCATTTCAAGAAATGAGCGTAGCTATACACGAGCATGCCAGATAATTGTAGTAATCTGGATAAAATGTAGTTCTCTGACTAAATCATTTTAGTTACAGCACGCCAGTTAGACTATGCGTTACAGTCCAATGTCATTGTTCTACCCCACCTGCTGTAAGCCAAGCCATTTTAACATGCTGTCCTTTTGGGAGTGGCCAAAATGCAACAAGCGTAGGAAACCAGCATTCAGACAACCAGGCAGGCTTTTCATAAATAATGAAGTAACGTGAATAATGGTTTATCCAGACAATTAATAAGTAGTAAATGAGTGCGCTTAAAAAATAAGTACCAACCATGCGTTCAACAACAACGGGTTGTGAACAAACAGATCTTAACCAACCAGGAAGGAATTCAGCTAGACACATAGCCAAGGAGAAAAGTCTAACATTCCAGCGTAGCTAGCTAACCTCAATGGGAAACCCGTGTGTGCAGCAACGACGTTAGCTATCCAGATAGCAAACCATCATAACTGAGATGAGACCATTAACAAGCAGTCTGCCAATAGCGACATAGCCAAATTCACATGCAGAGACATGCTAAACAAAGGTGGGTAGCAAACAAAGTATATTCTTTGACAACCAGGGAATCTGTGTAACGCGTTCGCTAGCTGTAGAAGCATATATGCTAACGTAAGCCTAGCAAGCATCTACCTACCGATACGTGAGATTTCAGGAACGGATGCCTGTAAGTCACTAATGACAAAGATAAAATAGCAAGCTGACGTAAATCATACAACTATTTTACCGCAATGAGCCAACGCAGCAAATCCTTTTCGTCCCTTAACTTACCAGTTGGTATTGGATTTTTCGTCCACCACCTCCTTGTAAGCAGCAGTTAGTGCTGGGCCGTTTTTGCTGAGGTTCACAGCCATGGTTCCACCACCCTAACCACTATGTTTGGTCTTAGATTTTCCCTAGTGAAGCTAACTTACAATCCAGAGAAACAAGAATCGGCTGAATGAAGAGTACCGCTGACAAGGATAGGATATCAGTTATGCATACACAGGAAACGAGCCCCGCCACACGTACTTCTCCCTTTCCCCACTGCGAGTGCTGTAGAGACACCAAATCGCATTGAATACACCCTCTGCCGGTTGGAGGGAGAAATTGTCGCTGTCCCATTACACGCAACACGTTGCCTAACGTCAATGACTTGTCCGGATGAGTATAATGTATTGACCACTGTTTTGTAGGAACTACGCTTGTTTACTCACGTAGTTTAATCATAGTGTTAATTCCATGAAAGAAAAAACGATTCAAATATCCTTAGTGTCACCTGTGAATGTTTTTTTCCGAGAATTTTCCAGGGAAGCTTTCTTGAATAAATGCTGTTTGCTTATCAGAAATATGAATAATTGCAATAGTAATAAATAAAACAAAGACAATGGTCCTATGTTTATTAGTTGTGACATTTGGTTTGCAAATTATGAACTTGAGAATCATAAGAAGTGTGAAATCAACATAGTGCTTTTTTGAACATACATGGGTCCCTTCAAATGGTGCCAGCAAAAGCCACGCTTGACCGATTTCATTTTTGGGCTTAGAAACACATCTAACGATGAGGTCTGTTAAAGCTGAAAGCAAGATATCTCCACTAAATATTTACTTTCAGACAGGAAAGTCTCTAAATAATGCACAAAAGACACACAGACAACTTATAAAACAAAAGGAGCTTTATTAATTTAGTGTTGACAACTTGGGGCTTCCTTTCAGTCAAACCAAACCTGAATGCAATAGGAGGGAATCTGTGTTAGTCGGGGGGGGGGGGGGGGCAGAGAGCTTCAGCACATACACACATTCATGATCAGAGTGGAGAGGCGTTTGTACAGTTCAAAAACCGGAGTAGTCCAGGATGTCAAGTTAGCAAGGCCGCTGATTTTTTTTTTTTTTTTGGGGGGGGGGGGGGGGGTCGGCAAAAATTCTCCCTCCTGCACTTCTGCTAAAATGAAATGGTGGCTTCCCCCTGTTTGTTTCAAAAAGAAAAAGAAACACAAAGCCCTGATTGAGATTTTACAGTATCTATATACAGGATAACATAACAGTTAAGGCTAAGATTTCATCAGAGGTGTCAGAGAAGAGAGGCAAACTGTAATGAAATCCCTGAAATCTTACAGATGGCTGTATAAAGGTTGCTTTTTTAGTGTGCAGAGAATACCGGTAAACTGCCAGCCTCCTCTGAGAGATCACAGCACCAATCAATGGGATAATCCAACAAAAGATTCTGAAAAGAGCAGGCTACAAACTGAGGCTGCTTGCCCTCAAGCTGACGACCGGAAGACAAATAAATAGCAAATAAATAAAATAAATACAAAAAGCACAAGTGAGCTACAGTTAGTGACTTTTCCAGTGAGTTATACACTAAAATAACCATCTATTGTTCTACCCAGCAACAAAAGTACTCGCCCACATAAAAGGTACATTCACACAAGCATTCTGGAATACCATAGGTATGCTGACAATCCTGTTTGGTGGCATTGCTGTACATTTATTCCTTCCCCAAAGGATTGGTAGTGGCAGAAACACACTGGATGCCAAAATCATAGCCTTAATTATCCAAATGACAGTACCATGTTCTTAGAGGAAAAACAGACGTTTGTCAAAGAAATGGGGAACAAATCTCAGCCCTTTTAACAGATTGAATTAAGAAATACGTTGGCGTCCTGTTGCAGGTAAAATAAAAAAACAGGATAAGGTGTGTGGTGGGATTGAACGTGCTCTGACAGCACTGTTCTAGCCCCTGTAGCTGCCTGAACTAGCTAACTGGTTGATTAACAAACACTGCTGCAGTTCAGACCAGGGTCAAACACATAATTGCTTTGAATTCTAATATTTTTCCAAGCTCGATTGATCTTGCCTGTTGCAATTAAGCCAACCATGAGGACCATAAGGCCGGGTTTGCTCTTTTTGAGAGCACTTCATGTGCCAACACACCAGACATGCTCAGTAAAGCGCAGAAAAGTATCTGAATTCTAAACAAGTACGCATTTGATCCAGGTCTGCTGCAGTTATGTTGCCTATCAAATTATTGTAGTGTTTGTGAAAATGGAGTCATTCGCAAGCTGTTGTGTTTGAAAACGTTTACCCATTTTTGCCTCGCACAAAATGGCTATACCACTCTCCCTATCACTGTCCAGTTATTGCAGAAATGCACATTGAAGAGGACCTCAACAGTAAATAACAATGAATGTTCAACACATTTACCTTGCACCTGAATAGTGCAACATGAGTAAAAATGGGCTCCATCTGAATTGGTCAAGGGCAGGCAATTCACATAGATTGGCATTTAAGTTTAATTGTATCCCCAAAAACTAGTGCCTGGATACATTCATTACAGTAAAACACTTTTTGAAGTAGCAGAGAGAAAACGTATGCACTGCTTAAATACAGTTTTTGATTGTGTATACTCACTGTACCTAACAAGGGGATGCTCTGAAATGTCTCTTTCACTTGATCTAAACATCCGATAACAGCTAATGGTAGAGGTAAAATTAACAATAGAGGAGTTTCCATTTAGACTCTTGGCCTTTCTCTAATATTTTCAAGAGCAGTTAAGCTCCACTTCTACATGTAAACAACATTTTAGAGTTAACAGTTTTCCATATGCTTCCTGCAATCCTTAGTTTTTACTGGAGCAAATGAGGTAGCATACCTTGCTTTAGGATATGAGAGTTGTCTTGCCACCTTGATTCCAGACCCTTGCCCCAAGTGTAATGCTCTAACCACATGCAATTATGTATGCAGCATTTATGAATGACCTTGCCAGAAAGTATATGTAAATTATCAGAATGGCATGTAAACTTGAAAGAACTTGAATAGAAAGACCTGGGCCTCCGTACCAGTGGAGCAATTTGTGAATGTTTGCTGGAAAAGGACAAAATATCCCACAATACTGAGAACATATACAGTAGCTACAGCCAAAAACCTGGTATGGAAACACCACTATTGAGAAACATTATTGAAAAGTTCTGTCTGCATCTTCACAGTATATCATGGTGAGAACCTTGACTATAGTTAGCATTCAAAAATAGTTAGGTCAGCGCAACAGGTTAACAATCTGACATTTCACATAAAAAAAGCATGCTTTTTAAGTTTCATGAGCCCGGAACAAGTCTTTGCCTTAAACATCAGATCAAAAGGGGGAATAAATACTTCAAACCTCCAACCTCTTCAAAGAAAGCTGACAAAATGTAAATTTCACCTAGATAAGCGTTTACAGTTAGTCCATCCTTTTTCTCCCAGGTTCATCCAATATCATCTACAAACTGAATTTAACAGCATGTAAAGATGCTGTTTACTGAATGAACTGAAAGTGTTTGGCAAGAAAGCTCCATTCATTCAACTGAGATGTTAATCAATATCAATGTGTGCGACAGACGTTTCTCTAAACTAGAGGGGATGCTGAAACGGGACCCTTCTATGATCCTCTTTAATGCAGGTCTCCTGGGGGAAGCTAGTACCGTCTGAATTGAACCAGCAACTCTTTCTAATGCACAGTGTGGCTCTTTACCTCACACCGTAGAAGCCAATAACAGCTAGTTTAAAAGCAGTCGTGTATCAGCAGCGCGTTGCAGTCAGATGATGGAGAATGAGGGATGGGTGCCAGTGGACAGGGGCTGACGCTCTGTCCAGCGCTATGGCTATGAGTCCGGCTACGCTCTGAGGAGTGAACACTTCCCAGGTCAAAGGTCATAGCGTCATGTCACAGTTGTATGCCAAAACTAGATGGCTCTTTGCGGCAGTTCGGAGGCCGCAGAAAGGAGAACAAATGAGAAAGGTGGCTTCTGAGAGTTTGTTCTCCAGTGTCGTCATGACCAAAGGTGTCATCCCAGAAAATTCCAGTTGCCGTCTCTTGCGTGTGGGGTGGGGGGGGTGGGGGGGGGGGGGAATGGGTGATAAAGAATGCTTGCCTGTCACTGCACAAACACAACTACCCCCAAATACCTAGTGCACCTATGTATAAATGTGCATACAGAGTTCTGCCTTATTAAAATGAGCATCTTTGAATAGAAAACTATTGCCAGATCCTTTCCCACACCACCGGAAGGCCACGGCACGTCCTTCAGTTAAACCCTTCCCATTAGGCTCGGCGTGACTCGCAAAGCGAGGGCTGCCAGACGCAGACAAGCTCGTCCCTCCGCCGCCTCAAGCTCGGCGTTTTCTTCTGGGCCCAGTGACGTTGGAGAAATGGCTGCTCACATTAATATGGCAGAAGGCCACAGCATACGTACACATACAGCAACACATAACATCCACAGGGTCTCAAAGTACAATATTAAAGGAAGGGGTGCCAAGCAGAGACCCTTCCTACCTCTCAACCCAATATTTATCATTCAGTGTAACAATAATATTGTATAATAATAATAATAATAATAATAATAATAATAAAGACAGTTTGCACTTCCAGGGTGTTGGCCTAGGGCACTCAGAGCTGAAGAGGTGACTTCCTTCTCTAGGGTGATGGTGTGCAGTACTAGCCAGGCCGTACATGGCAGACCCACACAGGTCATGGTAAATGGCACAGGGCAGACGATCAGCAGTCAGCAGCCAGGTACAGTAGCACTGGTGTGTCTCTCGCTCTCTCTTTCTCCAGAGTGTGGTTTATTTCATTCCCCTCTCATGTCCTCTCTGCTAGTGTAAATGTAAAACATTTTTGTTTTTGTGTTTCTTTGCTTCTTTGTTTGAATTTCACAGGTTCTCACATTGCATACTTTTGAGTCCATTCCCTTGCTAGTCTGTTATACCTGAAATGAGAAAAGGGGGGAGGTTGAGGCAGCTGCATTTCTTTCACGTCAATTCATTTTATATTTGATGGTGACCACATTCACAACATGCCTACCGCAAGGTCAATTGGCCAGTTACAAAATATAAACTTATTTCACCCACAGTGATATCCCATAAAGTGGCCTCAATTTAGAGAACATGAAAGCACACAATTTTTCTAATTTAGTTATTTTTAAATGAGAAAATGGTTTTCAGAGAGGAGAGAAGTCTATGATCAGAGCAGGGGATACTCACTTTTCCCTATCTGATTTGTAGGTGTGTGCAATCTCTGGTACCAGCGGGTCGTCTGGGTTCGGATCACACAGCAGGGAGCAGATTGACAACAGTACTGCAGAAACACAAAGCACACTTTTAATCTTCACACAATTATACTGCTTCACACAGCTAAAAGTATGTGAGGTTAACACTAAAGCAATCTAACATGAAGAATGTTTTAAGGAGTACCACATAACGTATCACCACAGAAAAACAGCATTTTTACTATTCTAATTTTACAAAACATCAGCTATTAGATGAGGAGCTGCAGATTCCAATAGTTTCTAGTCAGTTAAAAAAAAAATCATGGTTTTAACTTTCAGACAATACATTTGCTAATTGCACCATAATTCCTGAGTCACAATAAATAAAACAAAATCAAGTAACAAAGAGAACCACAAGCGGTAATTAACGGGGTCCAAGCAGCATGCGGCAATAAGAATTTAAGCAGTAGCGACACATGAATGGTAAAAACAAAAACAGACTGTCCCCATACTGTTATAGATATTAATTTATGCAATTAATAGTTTGGCAATTTTACCTGCAATTAGAGACAAACAGAGACATAGCATGCAAAGTTTCAACTTGATTGGTCAAACGGTTGACGAAACAGAAGCATTTACACCTTTTGCTTCTTATAGTGCCACCTATTTGGAAAGACGTGTGCTTCTACAGGATGCAGAACTACACCAAATTTGGTGAAGATTGGACAAAGCGTTCACAAGTTATAGACCCACAAAACTCTTCGGAAACCTTTATATTTGTTATAGCGCCTCCTAATGGCTGACTGACTCAATTTTACACAGGGAGTTATGATTGGCCATAGTCTATATATAGGCTTTTTTGCTGTTTTTTGCTGGCATTCCATTTTAGGAAAGAATAATAAAATATATATATTTATATATATATAAAATATATATATATATTTTTTTTTAATTAAAGAAACAAGAGCTCAAGAGTTCCAGCACTGTACAGTGAAATCTATCCTTTTTCCTTTTTCAGCAATTCAGTAACAATTCACCAGGGAGATATTCACATCAATATAAAATGATTTATTTATCCACTTTGTAATTTAATTGAAAAAAAAAAAATCTAACATATAACAACTACTGGGTAAGATGTTCAATCATCCTCTTTCCTGTATTCTTACAGGAAAAAAAAGACAATATATGAAGGATGTTTATTCATTTCACTTCATGTCTGATCATATAAAATGATGCCGTGGAATAGGGCTATACTAATTCATCTTAATTCAGAGTTGATAGGTGCTGACACAACCGTAAAAATTTAACTTGTATTTTATTGTAATTTATTCACAAATTTATTTTGCATTACTTCACTTAACTAAAGAGTAAAAGCAGTTAAAGCTACAGTCTGAATAACGTGACACTTTTTCCCAGGAGCTTACAGGCCCACAATACAAGCTGACGAACACTGAGGTGATTCACTGGGACAAAAGGTGCAGCCAGTGCAGCCTTCACTCAACATGGAAGAACAGAGGACTGAATTCCTACCCACTCAAAGGAAACGATAGATCTGCACATTAAAACTGCTGTCGTAATGAACCATAAAGGCCCAGGTGTAAAGATACAACCCTGCTAATCTGGATAAAAGCATCTGATTGCTTGTAGCATTTCGCTGTCTTTGGAGGCATGAAAAGCTCTCGAGACACCTACACACAGAGCACTGGGCTTTCATCTCCATCACTATGACAACAGTTGCTGTTGACCACCTTTCTTCTCCTCACAATGCCACAATAGTGCATGGACGCACATGTCTGGGAACTCAATTTGGCCCTTACTAATCCAAAAATAATGCCATTGTTGCTAAAATGCCACTTTTACAAGATTTTAACAATGCAATGACACATTTTACTTGCTTTTATTTTCATTCATTTCATGTTTTTGACAGCAATACAAAACAAATACCATAAAATGGAACAGTCCATCTGTCAAAGTACTTTCTCAACCTATTTGTGGGTTTAGTAGAAAAGCAGCTAGTCTTTAGTGAGGCAACCGGATTACTGCTAGCTCTGTATCCATCAATCATCGCTATTATGCCCTGCGCTTTCCTTCAAGTGTTTCCATTTTTAAGGACCAATTACAATGTGTCACTCAAAATAACAAGCACCAAACTGCTTTCTAGTTAACAGTAGTAGCATTTCTGAAACAAGCCAGGTGGGGAGAGATATCTGTACATACCAGGACTGGATGTATCCTTTTAATCTGTTCAAGGTATAAACGATTTACTTCTCAGGACTTAAATTGTCTTGTGTCAAAAGTGAAACTCTGTAATAAGACTACATGGAAGCAGTGTCCTGCAATACAGCTTTCCTTCCCATCACCCCACACGACCCTTGGCACTGCTCTACTTTCTTCTTCCTGGAATGAGAAAGGGAACTTACCTTTAGATACGGTGAGAGCAGGGGAAGGGAACTTACCTTTAGATACGGTGAGAGCAGGTGACTTACCTTTAGATACGGTGAGAGCAGGTGAAGGGAACTTACCTTTAGATACGGTGAGAGCAGGTGAAGGGAACTTACCTTTAGATACGGTGAGAGCAGGTGACTTACCTTTAGATACGGTGAGAGCAGGTGACCACTGTGACCTCAGGATATCCAAACAAATGCTCCCATTGCTGTTAATATTAGGGTGGTAGATCTTTGTTGTGAATGCAACCTGCAGTACATAAGAATGAGTGTTTGAGACTCTGAGTAAAATGTATTGCTGAAGTGTTATACCTTATTATATTGTGAAGTCAATGATAATCTAAATTCTATCACTCTCTGTCTACTATCATTGAAATCTGTTATGTGTTTTTCAAAAGCTTTGCGTGTTCCATTTCTGAAATTGAAGAGCTATCATGTAAACTCCAAAGCATTAATTGGCACAGAGGGGAGCACTGTCATTCAGTTTGGTCCTAACACCATGTGCCCATACTACTGTCTTGTCAATCTGCAATTTTATGAATAACTTTGAAGGGCATTCTCACCATAAAAGATACTTATATAACTATACCTGTGTAACTATGAATTTAACTTGGTGCAAAACAGGGATCAGAAATGATTCCATTGCTAATGAGACCATGTGGTGTGATGATACCGGAATGAAGGCACGTTGGTATATACTGTAACACACTATCATTGTACAGTCAACACTTGAGACTTAGCAAATAGCACATAACTAATGTTAAAACAGGCCTGTCTTTCTCCATGCCATTATGACATAAGCAGTGGAAGGAGCAGTAAAAATTCTCACCTTGGGCGGTTTGAAGGGGTAATCTGTGGGGAAGTGAATAGTCAGAAAGAACACCCCTCCTTGGTAAGGACTGTCATTCTGAAAGCACAAGTTAAAAAATTAATTGGGGAAATAACAGATGTGCAGAGGCACACAACTGAGGAATAAATGGACACAGAAAAGGGAAGAGTCAACCTACCGGTCCCATGATGGTTGCTTGCCAGTGAAATACTGAAACACAAGAGATCATTGAGCTTTAGATTGACTATATTCATTTTGGCCTGCCTTAATATACTGATACCACTTACCATAATCTATCCTGTAGAGTATTTTAAACATATAGCCTTTATACCCTATCTATATATCCTTTCGCAAAAAGAATAGGTACTTTTAAGCTGTTGATAAATGTGTTTCCTCTACATCTGGAGTCTGGCATCAGATACAGAGGGGAAAACCAATAGACCCAGGACCTGTGGAACACCCAGGTGCATTTTTAAAAAGAGGACTTCAGCTCACACTTACAGTCATCCCCTACTGGTCCCGCTGAGCATTGCGCTGGAGGATCCCTTTGTAAATCTGTCAGTTCCTGAAAGGAGAGGCACCAGAGACAAAACTGACTGTTGGTCCTATATTCTTTATCTTGGCCCAGAGTTCACTTGTTTGTTACATAGCTGAGTAAAGACCACAGGGGCATGTGCAATTGGAATTGAAGAATAGCTTCCATCATTGCTGGCCAGCTCGGGTGAAGACTGCAGACTTTTCTACGGCGGGTCTCAGTGACAAGCAAAACATTTAATGCATTCATCTCTACAACGTATGTTCATGCCAATTCCATCAAACATAATCTACAGTACAATTAATTGCATTCTGAAGTTTTGCCAGATGTGGGAGATTTGATCATCTGATGTTGTCTTTCGATCAAATGACAGCATGCAGAACCACTATGAACCATTATGAACAATGGAATGAGAAAAAAATAAAAATAAAACACTTTTCATTGGATGGGTCTTGTGCTGCCAGTTTTTTTTTTTTTTTTTTTTCAGATTCAGGAAGTAAGCCTTTGCACACTAAAGCACTATGAGCCCAAGAAGGAAGGAAGTGTGACACATTATTACCATATTCGCTCAAAACTGCACTGTTCATTCAGTCCAGAGCAGCACACCACATTTGGCAAACGTGAAGTGCGAACACCTGGTATGTTATTTCACATAAAACAAGAGAGAAATATGTGGCTGCTGCTTTGCATTTGAGCAGTTGCTGCTCCTTGCGTGCATTTTATTAATTGGTTAGGATATTAGGTTTTGGGATTTATGTCATTATAGAAAGTACTCTGGAAACTCATCATTTTTGTAGGATCATAAATAACCTGAAGGAATTTTTGTGAATGTTAAAATTTATGCCTTGCTTTCCAGACAGTGACAGACACATAGAATGTTGTTCCCCTTTTTGTAATGAAACCGTTTCACTGAAATCCAGATTAACGGGGGAACTATAAACAAAGATTTAGCATCAAAACGAGGGAAGCCTACTTATAAAATAAGTCAACAGTTATGCTAAGGTTTCTGATCAAAGGATTCAATTTCTAATATTTTGTGTATTGTGTATTTTTCAGAGTTCTGAAACTCCTCGACTCACAATGTGTTTGTATCTCAAAGAGTGCTAGATATTTACTCAATTTGATAGCTCACCTCATTAGTCATGATAAAAATCTGAAGGAATATCTCAGATACAATGCTCTGGTTAGCGGAAGACAACGGCTGTTTTACTTAAAAACCATAAAGTGCATTTCCAAACCTATAACACAGCTCTATACCAGATAAGGCTGTTAAAAATCTAATTTTGCAGATCTGTCTGCCAACTAATATGAGGATCAGTTCTTTATTTGCGGCTTCTGGAACATTCTTATCTGCATCCTCCCAGCAACCTACAAACTTCAAAGCCGTGTGAGGTTTTGGACTAATATATTACATCAGCATCTGAAGCATGACACCAGAAAGGGTTTTTCTAAAGTTAGCCCTGACAACTCTCATGCAACCAGGCTCAAATGTGCCTAGATTCAGCACTGAATTACACCAATCATAAAATCATGATCATTTGAAATTGCAAAAAGCTGATACCTGATCAGATTGGGACAGTCACTGAACTCACACTATTCCAAATAAAGCATTTTTATTTCATTTTAAGTTGCTTCAGAAGCTCAATAATCCCTCACAATTAAAGTTAGGGTAAAAACCCTAACGATTAAAGGAACAGAATATGTTGGATTGCTAAACTAAGAACTGAAAAGTGTGGCATTGATACCATGTTTCTTCTCTCCTATGGCTATATATAGCGCCGGGATGTCTTGCAATAACCAAACAGAGAGAGGCGCAACATTACCATCGATTAGCATACGGAGAGGGTCAAGATCTGATTGCTTAGCTTCAAACAGAAAGTCTTCTTGCAATTTACTTTGATGCATGTCCCAGAGAAACACACCCAGGGAGTTGCTTGTACACAGGACATTATGAATTACACAAGGGGCCAGAGATCATAGATTCAATTTAGGCTTGATTGTTTGGTAAATGTGATGGAATTAATAGGCTCTGTCACTGTGTCTTCGGCATCTGGGACGCACACTAAAAAGACAGGCCCTGGCTTTAAAAGGTGTGGACTGTCAAGGCAGTGGTGTAACAGTAAATCTGGCAATACAGTGAAGAGGACTGAGGCCATGCACCGTCTCTTCTGTAACCCACTTCCCTGCAGCCAGTCTCAGTAAGGGCCCTGACTCAACGCATATCATCTGCAGGCTGACTGCACTCTGAACAGAGACACTGGGGTGAGAGTGAAACGTGAGCGACTCGGAAGCCATCCTCCAGAGAGCCAGAGCCTTTTTTTATTCATTAAGCCAATACACTTCACCACTTCTAAAAGCTACAAGGACATTTTACAGAACATTATTAAACATTAGTAAAGTTCCCAAAACGTATAGGGTGACAAATGTGTGCTGGGTTAGACAATGTGAAAAAGTGTGATATTTGCATTATTTTGCATTTTGAAGTCTCAATCAAAAAAACAAAGTAGTCTCATCTGCATTCACGTGGTTGATTGCAGGTTCCAGAGTGTTCTTGCATGATGGAAAATGCAGCTTCATATGTGTAGAGGATACTTCAAGGACCACATGTGACCTATGTGAAGCAAAGCATCTCACGCCATGCGTTCTGCATCAAAGTAACACAGAAATTGATACGCAGGAATTCAGTTGTCAGATATGAAAGAGATTGTATCTCTTCTCTCACCATCTATGTAAGGGAAACAAATGAACTATGAGATAAGATTTAAGACATTGTATGATTTTCCAAGAAAAGTCTCTTTGAGATTCCTGTCATAGATATAATGAAATTAAAGACTAAATGGCATGTCCTGGTAGCAAAATGTCTACCTAATAAAATATGCATGTATTGATTTTATCACGCTAAAGACCAGCCCAGTAAGCTTGTTGCCAATTGTTCCATGACATAACATTCCTTATTCATACCTCCGGAATACATTCACATTTTAACAGAGAAAATCAGAGCAAAGCATTTCATGTTGTATGGATGAAATCAGAGGCAATGCCAGTCATTCAGGTGAATTTCTGTCATTTGGGCTGTAACAGGTCATTGTCCACTATGCGCTCCATGTGCGAATGAACAGGAGCCTTTAAATGACCACAGCTGGTGTAAGGAGTCAACACATAAGACACAGCTGACCTCACTGACACCACCATGCTACAGCACCCCACTGTACTAACCCCATTCTATAAATACCTTCAAACCAGGCTTCATATTCTTTCTGCATATAGCACAAAGGATCCTGCATATTAGCTTATAGCCTCAACATAGGAAAACATTGTTCCTCCAAAATGCAAACTCCTCAGCAAACCGGCCAAGCGACTTGGTTGGGGTCTCTAAATGCAAAGGGAAAAGATTTGCATGCCAATACTCAGTCGTGACAATTTTAACACTGGAGAAATGCGCTGGCACAGGAATTGCGTCACTGCCCGGTAAAACCATGTTAACGGTGGACATGCAAGACTAACTGCATTCATGATACAATCAATGGCTCTAGCTGAGAACGCATTCTCCTTTGACAGGACACTAAATGTGCCATTATGGTTAAGACTTAGCTGTGAATTAGCCATGTGGCATCTGGAAATTAAGAGGTTCCTAGCTTGCCGTTTCCTCGCTTATTTTCCATACCAAAACCACCAAAACCCAGGGAGCACCAGTAATTATATTGCGGAGTACATTTATGAGTTGTTTTGTGTAATGTACAAGATTAGATTATAACAATAACAGTTGTCATAACTGATATAATTCCACGTAAATGGCATCATTCCATGCATGTTATGCTTGTATAAAGCTAGTAGTTCCCACAGCTAACAATTCTTACAATTAAATCTAGGTTCCTAGATAATTTGTCATACAAAATATTTTCAAAAGTACAGCTGTATGGCACTAGCTAAATACCCACAGCAGGACCAGGCATTAAGTGCAACACACGATGCATCAAAAGTGCCATTGCTGATGACACGGTTTGTCTCATTTCTCTATAAATAACACGTTATCCTCAAAAAGCTCTACACTATAATAATATCGGCACGCAATTGAGGTCATTGCCAGATGTTGTTGAGTATAATAATTGGGAGTAAAATGGCAACCCTGTGCACTGCTCAAACAAAACAAAGTCACACCATCATACAATGGGCCAAACCTTGAAGATCTTTTAATCGTTTATGAAACAGAAAATCTTTCAGATGGGTGCTTGCAGTGAGGGGCAAAGCACTGGCTCTTCACAAAACAACACCTACCTGCAGCCTGCGGTCAGCTGACCGAGGTGAGGTTTGTGAGGCTGTGAGATCACAGTTTACCAGCTCATTCTTCAGAAACAGGCTTATTTTCCTCTGAGTGCAGGAAAGTGAAAACCTAGCAGTTGGTCAATGAAGACTCATTGCATTCCTATATGGTTTTTCCTCTGTCCACCACCTTCAGTGTCAGTAACAAACTACGGTCTGATAAATGCATGCGAGGACTGCCAGCATAAGCACTGACCTTTGCTAAAATAATTAGATTTCCCCATAGGTACACAGTTTAAATGTTACTGTTGTTATGTTTTAAAAGGGTCAAACAGAATATGAAAAGATGAGATTTGCAAAAACAGAACAGCACTTCTTCCAAAAAAATTGACAGAACTGAATTGCACTTAGGCCTGAACTCTTACAAACACATGTTTTTCCTGTCGTTGCACTGGTCTCCAGAAGGGAACCTTAAGGTTCCATCCATTTTCAGTTGCAATTCCCAAAGAAACTGGAAAACCCATGGCTCATAATGGTCACACAAGGTCAAAAATCTAAACACAGGAACAGCCATTTCATTTTTAATTATATTATATATCAGAAGGCCTTGACACTCGCCTTTAACAACACAGTACATAGTGAGCCACATAAACATTAGTGGTACTACATCTTACAGTATTATGAAAGCAGAGGTCTAAAAGAATGAGGAACCTTGCTCTTATCTCTAGTATTTTATCAGAGTGGCTTGAGCACAGGATGGCATTTCAGAAATGCCTCTGCACTATACCAGTGGCAGGTAAAAGCATTGAAAATGATACACTCTAAAAATATCTTCACAGATAATAAACAAATCTTTGTCCTTGTATTGTATCCCATTGTGTAGCCTCCTGCTCAGGCAACATAAAAATGAGACCGTCATTAAGTAATAACATAATTTAGCAGCAAGTCCCTCTTAGCAATTATTTTAGACGGAACATGCACTCTCATAGGAACACAGGAGGTTACCTAACAGATGAATGCCAGACACCTGCTCGATAGGCTTCACACAATAAGGCAAAAAACGAAAGCGATGGAAATGCAGGAAAAATGCAGCCACTATATAACCAATGAACCAATAAATACATTTCCTTTGGCACTGGCAATGTTAAACTGTCAAGAATACTTCAAAGTATGTTCAACTAAACTTGCGTGACACTAATAACCTTAACTAGAATCAATAATGGTTTATGTTTCTGATCATTCTTGCATAAAAACTTGGTTTAAAAGGCAGCACAGCAACTGGAAAACACTGTTCATAGTAGCTCTTACATAATGACACCCCCCACACACACCCCCACCCCCACCCCCAGCCCCACGGCCACCCCGACTAGTACTACTCCATAAATCACTGAACCCTTCCACCCCCTTACCCTAGCAGAAAGCAACTGTACATGTGCAATGGTGCAATATATAGGGCTACAATGGCTCTTAAACAGTTTGGTTTGGTTCATGGTTTTGGTGTCGCAGTTTCAGTTTGGTTCGGTTTTGTACATTTTTGGTAAAAAGGAGGAAATAAAATGTTGCCAATGGCAATCACATTCCTACTTGTTTGACTTTTTTTATTAATGATTATAAAACGTAATCAAATTATTTTCAAAAGGTTGAAATAGGTTCTCCTGAAAAGAAAATATTTAATTATTCTCATTTTTTAAATAATACACACATCGTCGAAATTACGAAAGTCATGATAATAAAATGGAGCATAAATTCAACCTGTATTACACTGTGTAAACAAAACAAGAAAGAGTACATACATTCACTGGAATATCAGATTTCAGATCCTTAAAAGAATCAGTCATTCCACATGAAATTGAAATGTAGTATCATGCTGTATAAACATGGATGGAACAGTTTTAACTTAAGTTCACTCTCAAAAAGTAAAGCATTTACATTTGTGCTTCTTACATTTGTGGCTGTAAGGGGAACATCAGGGTGATGTCAAATTAAATGGGCCATCATGTCCGACATGTTACCGTCAGCAATGAGTTACGAAGCCATGCTTGCACACAGACATTGCTGTATTTTCATATAATTATTTGCCCGCATTAACACCGTTGTTACTTTAAATAGACAAACAACATAGTTCAACGATGTTGCAGGATCCTCTGTTTATTCTCGCGTACTTAGTCAACGTATTATTTTGTCACTCAGTGTTAACACTATGGGGTGCAGAAACTCGCAAAAACACGGTGTACGATTTCTGACATGACACATGCACACAGTGGACTGTCCGTAAAAGAAGCACCTGACACTTTCTGGAAAGCACTTTGGCTTTTTGTCAAGATATTGCTTGACATGACTTATATCAAGGGCTTTCGTTTTATCCCATGCCTTGAGCACACCGTGTGCCATGGTGGTAGAATGATATTTCCATTTTGAAAAGCACACGTTTCCAGAGAATAGGAAATATTATATGCAATATGCATTGGGTCAAATTATATAGCTAAAAGCCTGTGTATGCAGAGCACTTTGTTAATTCTGTTAAAAATACCCTTGCCTGCCCCAGTGCCCCATTTGCCACTCCATATATGGCAACATTGACATTGGGGTTCAGTATTTGGCAACCTGCAATCCAGCTGTCATTCATCACGCCTGCGCATCAGCCTTTCACTCATTCATAACCGACGTAGGGGGGACGCGATTTTGCAATCCCCTCTTTTCCTCCCCCACCAAGCCAGCTAGCCAGCCATAATAATAAAATCCTAGCAAGCTATTTAGCTAGCCATATAAGCAACTAGGTTGTAAAAATGGAAACCTCAATTCACCCTTGTGATATTTCTAGATATGATGAGGTGCGGTTACATAAAGTGGCCCTCTAGCTAGCTATGTAATAAATTAGCTAGCCGGCGAAAAAACAGCTGTCGATGCTAGTTGGCTAGCTGGCAAGCTATCATTGTTAGCCTATGCTATGGTGCGTCAATTTCAACAACCATTGGCTGCTGATCTTTTTTTTTGTTTGTTTTGTGGTCTTTTCAAGAAAATGGAAACAAAAATATTAACGGACGGTGTAAAAAGAATTCGCTTGAAAAACAGCAGCTAGTTTGCAAACAGCCTTGGCGATTAAGCAAGCCGTCTAGCTTGCTAGCTAACGCTAGCCAGCAAAGCAAAAATAACCAAACAATACAAACACTCACCTTTTGAATTCTTTTCAACGCCATTGCTCGTTAACACACCAGGTCTTGCTCTGTAATAAATACTCTTGGTCTAAATAATATAAATGAAGCGATGTGTGTCTATTTTTGACTCCCGTGTCAATACACCCTGACAAAATTGTATGTTTTATTTGATTTAACTGCAGTTTCTACAGCACTTCTTGGTCTCGTTCATTCGTACTCCTCTCTCCTCTCGCCGCTGACAGCATCCAGCATTGACCACTGACGCCGCGAGAAACGCCGTGAATACGGTGTAGGACACGTGGCTGGCTAAAATAGACTGGAGGGTGTTGTAGTTTCCAAAACAATGTTGAATTTCATGAAACGGGCGCACATTGCAAATGTGAATGTGTCTAATTTCACGAGGATATACGAGTGACGGGAAATGTGCTTTGTTTTTTACTTTGCCAAAAAACTGCGGAAAAACATACTTTCAGGATGGTGTAGTACAAATTGCACTATTATTGCGTCATTTATGATCAATCAAACAATTTCTGTTCCGAATTATGTCATTAGTCCAATCATTTGTATTCAGCTGAAGTCAAGAACTATTGCTTTAGACTGTAAAAGTCAATGGTATGATATGACAAAAAAATCGCATATACAGATGTTTAGAAATGTAAGCCAGAATAACTTTCTAGAAGAATACAGCGCAAACAACCTCCCTCTAAGAAAAACATTTGCAAGGATTTACAACATTGAGTGTTTTTTATTCACCAAAACACACACAGCTTAAAAAAGTAACCTACACAATTATGTGAACAGATATAATGCCATAATCAAAAGTAAGATAAATCCTCGTGTCGATTTTGGATTTATGAAACTGAAACACCAGACAACATATTATTTTAAATGTGATCATTCAATTACATTTTCAGAGATGGACTGAAGATTACCCGTATAGCATCTAACGGAAAAGCCACTGTTCGTCAATAATAATTTATTTTATTATGTCCCTTTGTGGCTTGCTTTAAAAAGACTTGCCAGTAATCAACCCAGGGTAATTATCCAGGGTTCAACCAAAGCTTCTTTTTTTCTTTTTTTCTTTTACAACCAGTGATTCATTTAAGGACTAAAGTAAATCGCAGAAAAGATTGTCGCTTTGAGTTGGTCCACGATAATTATATTGCAGAATGAAAAGACATCCACAAGAGGGAGCAACGCCCAAATAATTGAATCTGTTGATTTTCATATATATATTTTTTAGGTTATGAGTTGTAGTCCTTAAATGTTCATATTATGAATTTTCAAATACATGTTTTGTGTGAATAAAATTAGTTAATTGTAATTGACACTGTTAATTAACATTAACAACAAAAATGTGCTTTGTTGGTTGCGAGTGGTAGTATTATTGGATTGCCAGAAGGTGGCACTCTTACCTGTAGACCATTTTTTATGGGGTTCTGTCAATAAAGAATGTTTTTCTCCTGTGGGGTCTTTCAAATGAGAAAGCAGTTACAGTGACCAAAATTACCGTGGTCATTACAGCGTTCATTGCACTTACTGTACATGTACATGGTTAAATAAATAATTGCCTCTCCACCATGAATTATAATAATAATAATAATAATAATAATAATAATAATAATAAGAAGAAGAAGAAGAAGAAGAAGAAGAAGAAGAAGAAGAAGAAGAAGAAGAAGAAGAAGAATAGTTTGTAAATAATCAGAAAGAAAGGACAGCAAGGGACAATAAACGAGAAGTCTGAAATTTTATGCAGACAGAAAAACGCCTTTGTTTTCATCATGGTGCTTTCCTAAATACCATGGCTGATCTATATGAGTGTGGTGTGGGTTACATCTTGAATTCACACAGTATATAAAATTGCACCTAAAGGCAACTCACAGTGAATCACAGTTAACCTGACCCCTTCACTTAATGTGGGTAAGTGTGCAGGTGTTTGTGAGTGGTGAATTTGAGATGAATGGATGCCAGCAAAGACCAATATATGATAAAGAGGAATAATACAAGCTCTTTTAAGCTTAAGAAAGGGGGTGGGGGTGATGAATCTGTCTCCTGACCTGCTTTGCATCTGAAAGTTGGGTTTGCGCACAATCTCTACCCCAGTTTCTGGGAGCATTCACGTGGAGAACACATTGAGTTACCCATGTGATATTTGAATGTTTGAAGAAAAAAAAGTGTCACAGCGTTACAATGAAAGCGTCCATGCAAAAAGGCCCAAGTCTATGAGCACATGGGGGAGTGGGTGCATCTGAGAGTGCACGGAGGATCAACAACTGACCAGATTTTCTAGTAAATCTGATTTATCTCAGAAATCAGCTTAACAAATTTGCTGAACATGCAATTGTATTATCAGACCCCCAATTGTACACAGTTAGTTTAATAATAAACAAAACTGTTCACACGACCAAAAAAAGAAATTCTTGGTATGATGTTTATCATTTATTTTAATATATCAAGGGAACTGTATTTGTGTATTTATTTTATAAGACCTTTCATATAACTGAGTTGACTGAATTAAAAACAAATCTGTGACCGTATCTGTGCCTGTTACGGCAGATCCTGCCTTTTGTTGAGACTTTGTATCAACAAGAAATTACAATAGGCATTCAGCAGTTCCAGCAGATCATGACCTCCCTGTCAGAGATAGAAAAATTTACCCAAAGGGGAGAAAAGGGGTGGCAGCAGTGTCTGCCTTATATTGCATTTTCCATTTAGCCTTGTTGCGCACCACGTTCACAGACCCGGGGATTGTGCAGACGATATCTAGTCATTGTGAAGATGCATTCATTTGTTAGTCAGCTGTGTGCTCCAATTTCTGCACAGCCTTGTCTTGCAAACCCTCATGAGTTTCCCTTTATATGTCTTCAATAAGGGTGAAAAAAGAGCTCCCATTATTTTTTCGCTCGGATTCCTGAATGGGTGGCACTGTTCGTTCTTCTTAAATGGCTGATTCAATGTCAGGTTGAGGATCCTCTCGTCAATGTGACACTGAGAAGGACCATTTTCTTTGGAAAACCTAGAGATTCCTACAGATAATATCTTATTGTCTGCTCATCCCCGTGCTGTCAATGACCCCACTGTCCTCAGGGCCTGCGTGTAATCAGATTCAAACGGCAGCAGTGAGAGCAGGTCAGGCCTGTGCAGCAGGGGACTCGGCTACTGAGCTTGCCTGCGCTGCCAGCTCCTTTATCAGCAGAGCTTTTCAGCCAAGCCCCCTTCCCCCTCCTCCTCATCCACATGCCTTACACCTCAGCATTTCTCAGTGAAGGCTATTTATTATTACAGCAAACAGCTGTAATAACCATTTTTGACCAACCATTTTGTTGGTAAATCAACAGTTATGGTGATATATTTTAGAAATTAATGTTTTGGGAAATAATTTAGTAGTAGCAGTAGCTGCTCTGGCAATACAGTTTTCGTTGTTTCACCAGCGTTCACAAAAGGCTTTCGTTTTAGTGGAATCAGTGAGGGTGTTGCACGGCATTCACCACCAGGGGTCGCTTCAGGCCGTCTGTAGGCCACCCAGCTCGGGACTGTCACAGCAAAATGGCCTCGGACTTAAACCACAGGCCTAAGGGCGACACCGGCTGGAGATGCGGACTGTTTTACGAGCACCTCTGAACGCTTCCCTCCTTTCTTGTATTACCCTTACAAGCTGAAACTATTTTCTTAGCCCCCACCCCCAGTGCACTCGGAGGTGTTCACTTTCACTGCGCCGGGGCTGTGGGCACCCCAGGGCTGTGCAGTGATATATGGGTGCTGGTGTGCACGCCTGTCGACAGATATGATGAAGAGGCGGGGTCTGACCTCTCTCACACAGCAGACAATTGATTGTTGGGCTGTAACAGGAGTACTGGGCCTGTGGGCCATCTAGGCCCGGGGCAGGGTGGGGCCCGTCTCCGATGTCAGGTCTCAGTTAGAGTCAAGGCTAAGCACCCCCACCCCCACCCCCCTTGTTGCTGTTGCATGTTGGTCCTTCTTACCCTCTCTCCACCCCCAAACACAAATATGCAGCGCTTGGGCCTATTCAGCTATAGTTCCCCCCATACTCCATTTGGCTTGTCTGGATTATCTTTCACCCTGATTGTGGCTTTGGCGCTAATAAGGATGTAGTGCTTCACTTTAAAAAGTTTTGTTTCACAGAGCCATGGGCAAACTTGTCATTATTCTGACAGGAAACAGTGCCAAACGCAGCAGCCTGGCTCTCAGGTTGGTTCAGCAGGTTTTTCCCATCAGAGAGCACGATGAAGACTGAGGTTTTCCGTCCTATACAACTGAACATTGCTCTGCCAACGTGTGCCTGTCATTCTGAGTCTAGCTTTCAGCAACAGCAAACGCAGAGGGCTCTTTACACCTCTTTGTCCACATATGTTAACAATCATTTCAAATGGGCTCTGCTGATGATTTTAGAATTATCCAATTAAAGCACTTACAACACGGAGCACAGACTCTGCTCAGAGCTTAGTACCCTCAGAGGGCCAGAACACCCTTACCCTGTCTGCGGGCCTTTGCAGAGGTTTGTGTCAGTTTCAAAGGGCCATTGTTGCTGCTAACAGCAACATATTTGTACAATTCCTATACGAATGTGCTTGATTTAATTAAATGCTCACAACTGTGTGCAGCCAATTCTCATGTTTACTGTGTGGTCGGCCTCTCCGCACACAATCCTGAGCTTTCTCTGACTATGCTAATGAAAAGGTCACATTATCCTGAGTGCAAAACTGTTTCATGGCTCATTTCCTTCAGTCTGATTTAATCCTGTTTGTCAATGTCACTAGCAAACCAGTGCCCTTATGCATTATTATGAAAGCGTCTGGTTCATTTCCCGATCCATCATTACTGTCTGTGCAGGGCTTTGCTCAGTTAGATTATAGCACCTCTTCTTTGTTATAGCATATCAATACACGTTACAATGTTTGGGTTAATGTCATTTTGTTTGTCCTTGAGTTAACAGGAGTGTTGTTATGGATTTTGTGAACGAGAAACTCGTCAATGTGAATTGATGTCAAATTAATCGCTGGAACACCCGTCCTGACAACAACAACTACATGCACATACACCCCCCCCCCCCCCCCCCCCCCAAACACACACACACACACACACACACAGGATAGTATGCACTAATCCTCCGGTTTTGTGAGTTTTGTCTGTGTAACATGTTTCTCTGCACTCTCAGAAATAAAGTGACAGCGGAGGTGCATCTTTCTTCTTCGGTACAGTAATGCTCTCTTTGGGTACAAATGATAAAAAATAATTATATATTGCTTGCTAGGAGTACGAACGTATGTACCTCTAGAATACTGACCCAGCGATAAGCCTGAGTAAGTTTTTAGGCAGTTCTTTATTTATGAGAGCGTGTACTGTGTGGAGTGAGTCACAAAATCTGAGGAATGTATGTAAAGTACAGAATTCAACACCCTCCCACTCCCACACACTCATATACGCCATGCCCATTAACATTAGCCCACACACCCCTCAGACCCCCTACCCTTCTATACATCAGCCATAATGGGGGGGCTACCGTCTTGCTGGGACCGTGACCGCTCTTTGGGGGCCGCAGCTCTGCCTGCTGGGCCACAATGGCCTCGTAAGTCCATGCGCACATCCCTGCAGGGGGCCACGACGTGCCTGCTTGCGCGCACATGCAAACAGGCGTTTGAGCGGTTAGGCAGACCGAAGCAGCGGAGGCCAGGTGCAACCAGCTAGTCGCAACAACACCATTACCACCGAAATAATTAACGCCTTGCTGTTTGTTTTTGTTCTGTTGTGTTTGTCTCCAATATGGATTTAGTTCGTTCGGTCTGCCTGAGTACCCTAAGATTACTTTCTGGTGGGCTTTTCGTTTTAATTCAGTTATGCTGTGTGTATTTGTCTGTAATTAATACATAACACCTTTGATGGACCTAAGCTTTGAAACCACAAACAAACATAGTGAGAGCACAAAAGTAAGTCTTATTGTTTTTACGATAAATTTCACTGCATTGTTGCTCAAATGTAGTCCAACGGTTCATATAAACCAAAAGAGGTCATTCTTAAGATCTTAAAAAGTATGCTTCAATGAACTTCCCGGATCAATAAAATACTGGCAAGCGGACTAGCAGGCCTGTTCGGTGAGCCTCCCGTCTCTCCTAAGCCTTATCTTTATTTAGCCTTGTGCTAGCTGGAATGACAAACACATTGTGAAAACATGGGGAATGTTAAGTGTGAGAGCCAGAGGCATGGCCTAGAGACAGCTTCTCCGTTCTGATGGGTACCGCAGGTCCGAGGAGCTCTGGGCGAAGTTCTGTCCCCTGCCAGGTGAAGCTCGGACCATGTTCCGCTGCGCACTCTGAAATCGTGAGAAGAAGGTATGTCAGTGTAGTACTCTGTGGACTATATAAGTAAGCCCCTGCATTTTGAATGAAGTTTCTTGCTGAGTGCGCTGGTATTTAATCCTCCAAATATGTGGACTCCTTGGCTTTTGCAGCCGAGCAATTTTACATGCAGGTAACGGCATTTAAAGAAACTGGATACTTTCCATCCACAATAAAGAGGCCTTGTGTAGAGCAGAATGACTTCATTGCTAGCTGGTCATATGGGTGGGGAAAACACACACAAAAAAATAAATAATATAAAACAATAATGAGCACATGTACAGACAATTTTTATACCAAAGCTTTCCAAATCCAGCAACTTTAATGATTATGCGGTGGGGTGAATAAGTACTTTAATTACTCTCAGGCTTAGGTACTGTCCATTCAGTGAATCAGGATGCTAGACTACTCCCGGTGTGATAGCTGTTTGTACAGCAGCACAGAGCAGCCAATGCTAGCGCTCCGCATTGCTCTGCGATGAGGTGCTGGTGCAGAAGCAGAGCCGGGGGGGGGGGGGGGTGCTCATTTAAATTGCATTGTTTGCTTTAACAGTTACCAGAGCATGCTCTGCAGCGTTTATAATTGCCTTAATTGGTGTGTTGAGGAGGGGTGGGCAGGGGGGCTACTTTAGTGGTGGGAATCCTTATTTTAATAACTCCCCATTTCCTTCATCTACATGAGTGACTATGGTAAATGCCAACGTGAGCCAACATGGATACAGGGGTTTTTTGTAGACATGCTAAGACCACAGTCACTTGGCCTGACATCTTTTCTCTACTCACAGAGCTTTAAAGAAATCCTGCTGCTTGTTACCACAAAGATTCCATCAGCCATGCGTCATGGTTTTTAAGGCCTACTTTGTTTGCTGTTTTTCAGCATTGCATAAAATTGGCCTGGAGAGTTCTTTTAAGAACAAAATAAAAATATTTTGTCACAAAATAAGAGAGTGCTGTTGTAATCATAAGAGGGGAAAGATTCTTAACGCAGATTTTAAATTGTCTCTGACTACTTGAAATGACTGGAAATAATGTATTTGTTTGAAAATGTGTTACTTAAGAGGTTTGTATCTTTCCACTCTGGGTTCCTGATCTTGCTACTTAGGATATTAAAAATGATGTTTTAGAACTACAACTTGTTTTTGGGGTTTTTTTGAAAGGGGGGGGGGGGGGGTTGGGGAGTTGACTGCAGTTTCACTGTAGCAACATTTTACAAATCAGTAAATCATTGAAGACAACCTCAATTGAATTAACTGGCCATTTTAACCTCATTAACAGTTTTTCATGAAGTTGTACTCTTTGATTTAATTACACAGAACACAGACGACTACACCATTAGGTTTAATGGGAAGGTACATATAAATAACAAACGTAAATATTTCCCTTAGATAATCTGCCGTCCGTCACTTGGCCTTCAATTAGTCAAGGTCTGGTCTGTATGGGAGATGCTGAGGACGAGCATGGATAAATACTCAGTGTTAGATAGTTAGGAGAGAGCGATATGTTCAAGGGGAAAGCCAAATCAAACAAGGCCACTGGGAACACTTTTAGCACCTTATTGGCCAAACAAAGAGGCCCATTGTCCACCACGGGATTACATCAGCAGTTCATCAGGGGAGGCCATTGTGGCAGCAATTAGAGCAGCCGGCCCCCTGTCCTCGCTCAGATCAATCTGCCTGCCCCATGTTGGCTCAGACTGGCCTGGGCCCATGCCCCAGACTGCAACCTGAAGGGCCACACGCCTGCATACGCCGGTGCTCACCGAAAAGAATAAGGGAAGAGGAGGAGGCGCAGCCGAAGGACGGCTTTCCCACCGTCTCTTTTGTATCTGCTGTAACCACAAGGCAGGGTTAGGTGGCAGTCCTCTGTGGCTGCTCCGGGATTTGTCCTCCTAACCCCTCCTTATGGTGAATCAGTTACAGAGCTGAGGGAGAGGCTTCTTTGGGGGGGGGGGGGCTGTGATGTGGGGGGTTACGTGACTGTTAACTAATAAGACTGTTGCTGTCCCTGCAACTTAGTTACAGTGCAGGCATTGGTAAACGCTTTCCAGCTGTTTGAATTTGAATGACACATTCTTCAGCCTTCCTCCTTCATTATGCTTCCTTGAGGAACAAAAGAGGGATTTCCTTCTGGAGAGACTACCAGATGATGTACGTCGTCGCATTAACCTACGCAAACCTGAAGACTACCGGACTATGGCGCGTTCCGCAGTGCAATTCCTGGCCGTCCCCAAAGATTTATTGACGAGATATCTAAATAGGCCAGGATTGACACACAAAAAATCTTGACATGAAAACCAGAGCTCTGGCAGAAAGGACTGGATGGATTACAGAGGCAGACAGCCTCCCAAAAATATGCATGTATTCCATAGTGACCCCCGCCCCCCACCCCCGATCCCCCACCCCTGTTCCCAAACTCCCCCAAGCGTCCCTCTGTGTCTGGCAGGCTGGAGGCTAAATCTGTGCACCTGGCTGTGCAATCGACTCTAATGCCCCCCGCCTGCACCACCCCTCCCGTCACACACACACCCACCCACCCCCACCCCCCTCAGATGTGTGGGCTAGCTCCAGTCCTTCACCCCCACTCATTCCAGTTTCAGCATGGAGCCCCGCAGTCGCTGTGCACCTTGTGGATCCAGCTGCCCTGTTAATCCCCTTTCCATTCTTTCTTCCTGTACACCCTGTTCTGGGGTGAGGGGAATTGGGGGGTGGGGGCACACACTATACCCCCTGCATCAACAGTGCCCCTGGACCCCATGTGGGTCAGACTACGGGACCTCTCTGTACCATCCAACTCTGCTGATGGTTGTGCAAGACCAAGGCCGAACAATCCAAAGTGCAAATTACTGGACACTAGTGTCCGCTTGCTGTTAGAGTCAACTAGTTGTGTCAAAGTTGCTATCATCTTCAAAGCTACGTTTCTTTGAACTACAGTCTTCCAATAAAATAAATCAGCTGTAACTGTATGAGCTAAAGAAATATGATTGAAAGAGGAGGCTAGCATTTAGTTGCATGCATTATATTGCCAAAATTTATTTTCCATTTGCCCATAAAAATCAGATCTAAATAAAAGGGGTTTTGTTAATTACATCAATGTTGTTTTCTGCCGAAGGCTAACAAATATACATTGGTCTTCCTTGTCATCCACAGGGGTATTTATGAACTTCTTATGATTCGCATAAACTGCATTTTTTTTATACAAAAGATGTGGCTCCTCTATTGTCCATGTCCTTGTCCTTGAGTAGTTGAAGGAGGGCTTTTGTGCCTCATTTCATAAAAATAACAAAAGAATGAAAATGCCCCCTTTACGAGTCAACCACAACAGAAAGGGACGTCTGTGGCTTGCAGATGCAGAAGAGAAGAAACAGGCAGAAAAAGTTACCATTCAAACTTAGTTAACTTCTGTGTCTTGACAAATGCCACAATTTGAGATCTGACGAGCGTGGTGTGTCCTCAGAAGGAGAGCTGGCGTCTGCTGTGGTTATGTTGTGAGCCACAGAACAAGAGGTCCTAATGTAGGTCACTCCATCCATGTACAGGCTGTACTGCACAGGCTTTGGGCTCTAAGGTCTTGCTGTTTTAGTGAGTTCATATTGTCTAATGATGAGCATTATCTATGAGTGTTGTGATGTGCACCACCATGCTCATAAGACGTGGTGCCATTGTAAGTCTGCTTGTTGCATGTCTGCCCACATAAGCACACACATGCGGTGTTTTCAAATGAAAGATCCCCCCCCCCCCCCCGCACACACAGCACACACGCACATACACACACAAGCCACATCATATATTCCTTGCCCTGCAGAAAACACTCATCCTCCACAGACACAGGCAAACAACTCATCTCTGAACACAAAGACCATCAACAATAATCTACAGAATACTACACATGGGCCCTTTCTGTTTGGCCTCTTTTAGTGAAAACATACATCAGCAGACAGAACGCAGGTAAGAATTGTAAGGTTGAGAATGTGTGTGCGTCTGTATGTATGAGTGTGTGTGTGTGCAGGATGTAAGGTTTTATGTGGTGTGTGAATATGTGTATGAGGGTATTTGAACACATTTGTTTTTGAATATGTGTGTATGCCAGAATGCAGATGGATGTTTCTGTATGAGCATGTGAGTATGTGCTCATGTGTGTGTAGTGGGAGTGTGTGTGGGGAGGGGGAGGGGGAGTGCCCAGGGTACACAGCGGCAGAGTGGGAGATGGAGGGGCCTGTCCATCCTGCCACACAATAAACAGTTTGTTTCCCAGGAGCGGCCCTCATGTTCCTGTTGTTCGCTACGTCGCTGCACACTGGGAAACGGCCCGGTCTCCATTGTCTGGGGGTCAAAGGTCACAGGATGCTCCTGAGGGACTAAAGAAGGAGGTGAGGGGTCGGATGCGAGTCACGATAAAGAGGCTTGGCTCAAAAAAAACATTAAAATGTATTCTTTTACTGCCTTGTCTTTCTCTCTTTCACTCTCCCACTGCTCTTCAATCAAGGGTTCGAGGAGACTAAAGGGAGGTTTGCAGTCACAATAGAGCGACTGACCATTTCATAATAAACTTCCTGATTGCCTGTAGTCAATTCTCCATTTGTATAGCATGCTTTTTCCCTCTCTGGATCCCCTTTGAATGTCTTTATTATGTGTCTCAAAATGGAAACATTGAATAGAATAGGCCAGTGAATGGTTTCCCACAGATGTGTGGGTATTGCTGTTTGGTCAGTGAATATAGAGACATAGCTTCAGTGCGTAACAAAAACCCATTCTGGTTTACTTTGACTTTGTTTTCTAAAGGCAGGTAGAGGAGACCTTTGGTGGTCTAATGGTCCAATATTTGCAAGGTTGGCCTTGGCCCTGTGCTTTGCCTCAGCTGCAAGCTGAATGAATGGAATTTATAATGCAACCCTACTACTCCACCAAACCTGAAAATATAGCATGCAATAATCATTTGACATCTCGCCTGTGCCAGGAAACTGTGCTTTGGAAATGACCACTGAACTTTTCAACCACTAACTGAGTGATGCAACGATGATCCCATTGGAGGCATCCTTTGTGGTCCTGTTGGTCTGCTTTGCAACGAAGTCGAGAGAGTGTGCAATCGATCAGGGCACACGGCGTTCCCATGCTGGTCCAATGCACAGCCTTGACATTCAGATAATGTGCACAACTCAACACCAAGCAATAGTGTAAGAATGTATTTTACAATCCACTGCTTCCATGTTAGGTAGGTTTTATTCACACACACAAAAAAGGCCTCACCTTGGCTGACCTGATAAGGATTTTTCTCAAGATATGGAGTCAGTCAGGCCTTTGTGTTCTCTGGCAGAGCTCCTCACTCAGACCCAGCACTAGGGCTGAGAGGGGGGACGTGGCCACCATAGGTAACCCGCTGACTCCTGTTTTTGCGTGGGGAACAATGGCGAAAGGCCCAGACTGGGAATGAATAAGTCCTCCTCAGAAGACACAAGCGCTGTGATTGTGCAGTGACCAGGTGCACCATGCAGGCCAAGCACATGTGAAGTGGTCAGCGCTCACACTCTAATTGTGCCTCATTCACTCTGTGTGGCCTTCGCTCGGGCACTGAGAAATGGCATAGTCGCTAGATTCATCTCAGAATGGCCAGTGATGTATGTGTGCAAGTGTGTGTGTGCGCAAATGGACTATAAGTGCATTTGCGTGCGTGCATGTGTGCCTGTGTGTGTGTGCGCACAAACAAATGTACTATATGCGCAGAGGATCTTTAATTTGGAAATACTATTTTTGTCGTCATGCTGCACTTAAATTTGTTTTTCCCCACCAGTCTAAAACCCGCCCAGTTATGAAACCACTCTTTAATGATGCATTTTAAAAGCCTATTTTCTTCTCAGAGGTCGCTAGTCATGTCTTACTTTATTGCCAATTTATTTTATTCTTTTCAGAATCACCAGTGTTTAATAAGTACTCATACATTCTATTTTTAATGTCATTCAGATTGAATACAAATTATAATTCACAATAAAAATCAGTTCCATGGTACGTAGAGAGATAAATCTGAAATAATTGAGAAAACATGAAAGAAACTGTTCCTTCAAAAGAAAAGTAATTTCGTAATTTTGTTGATAAATCTTCTTTAACATTAATTATTATTATTATTATTATTATTATTATTATTTCATATTAATATGCATATGTAATTGCTGACATGCAAGGCTGATGTCCTATTGTCATCACTTTGTTTTTATTACACATTGAAAGCTCTCATTGAGCTCTGTTGGACATGTCTCATAAGTCAAGAACTAATGAAGCTGTTTTTCAAAACAGCTAGTGACCAAACCATAATTATGTGTTGTTAAATAGGAAAAAAGGTTTCTTCATTCTGAGATTTTTTCTAATGCACAAAACACACCAAAAGCTTCACACCAAAAGCAAGAACACTTTCAATGTTTCCTTAAGCTTATGTTCAACATGATTCCTTAAGCAGCGCTGCCCAATTCTGTTTTGGACTTCTACTGTCCTGTAGGTTTTCCTTTCAACCCTAATTTGGTATGTCTGATTCTATGAATTAGCAACTCAACAAGATCTCTAGTTGTTGACTGAGCTGTGTTAGGGTCGGAGTGAAATCCTACAAGACGGTAGATCTCCAGGAATAGGATTGGGCAACCCTGCCCGAAAGAGTTCACTATTGAATACATATTATGGTCTGAATGAATGATTGCATAGTTTGGAGACATTCATTATGCTGCTGGGATTTTGATCATTGATTAATTATATGTGTCTGTGAATTTTACATGGTTATTAAGTCTATTTGAAAATGAGCCTTACTAAGTTAGCTTGAAAATGCTATCTTATTTGAATAGATCTTTGACTTAAGTAACAGGCAAACATTTTTAACATTGTGAATTTGTGAATCAATCAGTTATGTATTGTCTCTTAATTGTTATTGCAATTTAATAGTTATCTTTATTGAATCTTTAAAGGTGATATCAACGTGATTGCGAAATTCTGATGGTTTATATAAACCATAAACCCTTCAAGACTTTCAAAACGGGGCTCAAACACGAGCCATGAATATCATGAATAAATATATTTTCAGTATGTACTTTGTTTGTTCCTGTGCTGTTTACCTGAAATGTTCTACCACTCAAGTATACATTTTATAATATGTGTACAAACACAAATGCAGTGATGTGCATGATGGACACATGCCTGCATGTATTTTAGCCAAATGAGGCTTGCTGAACAATTAAAATTTCACATTGGCTTCTCTGCCCCTGGGCTTTGTACGCTTAAGTTAAAGAGATTTAGCACATCTAATCTGTCCTCATAATGTGTGCCTCCAGGGTCTGGGATGAGTCTGTGTGCTGTCCTTTGGACATTCTCAGAGGTGCATATATCTTTTTTATGACACCGGGGCCAGGCCAGTGTGCAGTATTCCAGATGTGCTTTGACTCAGCCATTGTCTGCTCTACACTGGCTCCTTTTTTCAACTTTTTGCCACCTGAACATTACACAAGTGCAGCTGCTCACTCCCTTCCACTGACTGGTTAGAGCATGTTTCGCCACCACAACCTTTCCCAGGTACAGCATACAGTGTGTTCACTTTGACCGATTTTGTGTGATGGACAAAAGCACTTTTATGATTAAGCGCATGATGTGAACCTGACCAATGTGAATCACAGTGGTCATGATCTATCATTCTGCAAGGGCTGTAGTTTGGAAGTCTTTCAGTATATCTGCTAAGAAATGAAAGGGAGATAAGTATTCTATGCATCTTCGCATCACTTGAAATGGGCAGATTTAACTTGATATCATTTTTGAATTGCTAGTGGCTAGGTTCCTGTTTTGAAAGGCCAACTAAAGGTTGCTATGTGTGGTACAATTTCAGCACATGATTTATACAACTCAGATTTTCCTGGATGCTTAACCTTCACCCTGTCTTGCCCTAATGGTACCAGATCGTAATCCAACAGGGGGCTAGGGTAACAGCTGGAAATGGTTTTGAGGGCTGTCAAACGTTTGTTTTCATATCAAGATGGAGGAAATGGAGCTCGGAATAGCGCAAGTATTAGCTTTAGTAATTCAGGGCAGTAATGCATTCCTTTCGCATTTACAATGCCTGCCACCAGTCTGCCTCTCCACAAATCATCTGAACACTCATGCAATCATTTTTTCTCCAAATTGGTGGACACCCAGTACACAACAGTACTGCATGACCCTATCATTATTGCGGGTTCCCATGCACTGGGTCTATTCCTTAAGAATGTGAATCAATGTGCTGTGATCTGAGCTGGCTGGGGGTCTTCATGACACCCATGTTCTTCGCTCACTTTGCCTCCTCTGGATTAATTTCCTGCTGCGCCGTGTTTCTCTATCTGCGTCAGGATCTGGCTGCGTCTGTTCCCTCACTTCCGTCTCTCCTTCAGATGGCGTGGTGTTTTTCTCTCCTCTATGACCAAATGAATCTGGCTGGTGCCAAAGAGCAGAAAAACACTGGATTAAAATTCCCCTTTCGCTGTGTCTTCAGGAGCCCAGCTGCACTGTGCTGTTTGTTTTCAGAGCCCGGTGCAGCTGTGGAGAGCCTAGCATTATTGGGAGAAGTAGGCCAGCACTCTGCAGAAATAAATTATTTTCATTGGCAGGCGAAGGCCCTTTCTCAAACTGATAATTGTAGAGAAAGGAAAAAAGAAATAGTCTGGCTAAGATAACTCTGTAGCCAGGTAAAAAAAAAAAAAAGAAAAAAAAAAGAAAATGAAATGGAATTTGGTATTTTTAGGAGAGGTTCTTGGCAATAAATTATATTTTTTCAGTGCTTTACGCATGCA